>NW_028320637.1:0-130000 GCF_062004578.1 Staurois parvus
AGAGAGAGCGAGGAAGAGAGAGAGAGAGAGCGAGGAAGAGAGAGAGAGCGAGGAAGAGAGAGAGAGCGAGGAAGAGAGAGAGAGAGAGCGAGGAAGAGAGAGAGAGAGAGCGAGGAAGAGAGAGAGAGAGAGCGAGGAAGAGAGAGAGAGAGAGCGAGGAAGAGAGAGAGAGAGAGAGAGCGAGGAAGAGAGAGAGAGAGAGAGAGCGAGGAAGAGAGAGAGAGAGAGAGAGAGCGAGGAAGAGAGAGAGAGAGAGAGAGCGAGGAAGAGAGAGAGAGAGAGAGAGCGAGGAAGAGAGAGAGAGAGCGAGGAAGAGAGAGAGAGAGAGCGAGGAAGAGAGAGAGAGAGAGCGAGGAAGAGAGAGAGAGAGAGAGCGAGGAAGAGAGAGAGAGAGAGCGAGGAAGAAGAGAGAGAGAGAGAGCGAGGAAGAGAGAGAGAGAGAGAGCGAGGAAGAGAGAGAGAGAGAGAGCGAGGAAGAGAGAGAGAGAGAGAGCGAGGAAGAGAGAGAGAGAGAGCGAGGAAGAGAGAGAGAGAGAGCGAGGAAGAGAGAGAGAGAGAGAGCGAGGAAGAGAGAGAGAGCGAGGAAGAGAGAGAGAGCGAGGAAGAGAGAGAGAGCGAGGAAGAGAGAGAGAGCGAGGAAGAGAGAGAGAGCGAGGGAGAGAGAGGGAGCGAGGGAGAGAGAGGGAGCGAGGGAGAGAGAGGGAGCGAGGAAGAGAGAGGGAGCGAGGGAGAGAGAGGGAGCGAGGAAGAGAGAGGGAGCGAGGAAGAGAGAGGGAGCGAGGAAGAGAGAGAGAGCGAGGAAGAGAGAGGGGAGGAAGAGGAGATAGAGAGAGAAAGAGGAGAGCGAGAAAGAGAGAGAGAAAAGAAAGAGGATAGAAAGAAAGAGGAGAGAGAGAGGAGAGAGGAGAGAGAGAGAGGAGAGAGAGGAGGGGAGAGGGGGAGAGAGAAGAGAGAGAGAAGAGAGAGAGAGGAGAGAGAGGGGGGAGAGGGGAGAGAGAGAGAGGGGAGAGAGAGAGGGGAGAGAGAGAGGGGAGAGAGAGAGGGGAGAGAGAGAGGAGAGAAAGAGAGAGGGGGAGAGAAAGAGCGCGGGGGAGAGAGAGCGCGGGGGAGAGAGAGCGCGGGGGAGAGAGAGCGCGGGGGAGAGAGAGCGCGGGGGAGAGAGAGCGCGGGGGAGAGAGAGCGCGGGGGAGAGAGAGCGCGGGGGAGAGAGAGCGCGGGGGAGAGAGAGCGCGGGGGAGAGAGATAGCGCGCGGGAAAGAGAGAGCGCGCGGGAAAGAGAGCGCGCGCGCGAGAAAGAGAGAGAGCGCGCGCGAGAAAGAGAGAGCGCGCGCGAGAAAGAGAGAGCGCGCGCGAGAAAGAGAGAGCGCGCGCGAGAAAGAGAGAGCGCGCGCGAGAAAGAGAGAGCGCGCGCGAGAAAAGAGCGCGCGCGAGAAAGAGAGAGAGCGCGCGCGAGAAAGAGAGAGAGCGCGCGCGAGAAAGAGAGAGAGCGCGCGCGAGAAAGAGAGAGAGCGCGCGCGAGAAAGAGAGAGAGAGCGCGCGAGAAAGAGAGAGCGCGCGCGAGAAAGAGAGAGCGCGCGCGAGAAAGAGAGCGCGCGAGAAAGAGAGAGAGCGCGCGCCAGAAAGAGAGAGCGCGCGCCAGAAAGAGAGAGCGCGCGCCAGAAAGAGAGAGCGCGCGCCAGAAAGAGAGAGCGCGCCAGAAAGAGAGAGCGCGCCAGAGAGAGAGAGCGCGCCAGAGAGAGAGGGAGAGCGCGAGAAAGAAAGAGAGATAAAGAGAGAGCGAGAGAGAGAGCGCGAGAAAGAAAGAGAGGGGGAGAGAGAGAAGAGAGGGAGAGAGAGAAGAGAGGGAGAGAGAAAGAAAGGAGAAAGAAAATAACAGTGTCAAATATTAGGTGGTTGGTAATGTTCGTTTCACTTCACCGTCTTCCCGCCAACCTGGTACATACATGCGTCCCTAAGCAGACCCTGTGCTGTGCGCTCTCCCAGCACAGTAACAGGCCGGTACCGGGAAGCTCCTGATGCATACTAGTGATTGAAAGCTTTCTGATCATGTGACTGCCATTCACATGGGTCACATGATCGGAATGCTGGCCTCCACCTCCCGACATATAGGTCCTGATAAAGGGCGGGGAGGTGGTGGCAGGTAGGGGTTAAGTCTCATTTATATACGGAACATAGACATCAGATACAGCCAACGTTATCAGGAGATAGACTTTCCAATTCTTCAGGGATTATAGAACTGTCCTGTCCCACTTACAGGAAAAAAAAAAAAAAAGTTGAAAAATTATAATTTTTGGTTATAAACTAATTTAGGTTATTTTTTTTTTTTACTAAAAAGATAGATGAATAAATTTTGGCCAAGATTTATGAAGGAAGAATATTTATTTGCAAAATTGTACAAGAAAAACACTTTTTTTTCAAAATGTTTGGATTTTTTCATTTATATAGCAAAAAAAATAACAATCCCAGTGGTGAATAAATACCACCAAAATAAAGTTTTATCTGTCTCAAAAAAATGCTAAAAAATTCATATGGGTACAGTGTTGCATGACCGCGCAATTGTCAAAGTGTGATATCGCTGAAAGCTGAAAATTGGCCTGGACTGGAAGGGGGGGAAAGTGTCCGGGCAGGAAGGGGGGGGGAAAGTGTCCGGGCAGGAAGGGGGGGGAAAGTGTCCGGGCAGGAAGGGGGGGGAAAGTGTCCAGACTGGAAGGGGGGGGAAAGTGTCCAGACTGGAAGGGGGGGAAAGTGTCCAGACTGGAAGGGGGGGAAAGTGTCCAGACTGGAAGGGGGGGAAAGTGTCCGGACTGGAAGGGGGTGTTCGTGTCCAGACTGGAAGGGGGGGAAAGTGTCCGGACTGGAAGGGGGTGTTCGTGTCCAGACTGGAAGTGGGTAAGCTGAGCGTCAGCATTACCTAACCACAGTGAGATCTAGCCCCAATCCAGACATTGCAAACTTTGACCTAGATCATGTCACAAGCTATTATTTAATCCCTGAGGGGAGGGGGGCTGGCCCCCGAAACGTGTTGGCTGCATCTGATGCTCTTGCTCTATAAACTTTTTTAAATGAACTTACAAAGAAGAAGACTGTTTTCACTAGGCGCTCCCAACCCCATATCCAACCTAAAACATGGCTGCCTCATGGCTGATAATTGTAATGACATCAGACGCATCAGAATGTAATAACACAGAACTCTAAAGTGTATACAGACAACACATTGCAGGCAGTGGGGAAAAAAATAACTTTTTCTCCTGAATTTCTGCATGATTTCACTTTCCTGGGATGGCAGGCCAGGCAGCCATTGTTGTCACCACAAACACTGCAGACGGGTGTTTACAGTAGCAGCAAGACATGGAGACTTTCCCCCGGCAATGTGCAGCTTTACACCCATTCAGTCCCAGCGCTGAAAAACTAAATATAAAACAGCTGAAGAGTGAATTGGATCGCTAAACTGATGCTGAGCTCACCTTGTCTTTCCTGATAAAGTCGACCTGACATGTGACAACAAACTGCAGCTGTATCATTTTAAGAAAAACTCCAACTCCTATCAATAAACAGTCATCCTTAAACTCCCGTTCTGTGCCTAAGGCTGAGATGATGTCATCAGTGTGTTCCTCAGTCTCCTCCTCCCCCAGCAATCAGACCATTAGGCTGAGATGATGTCATCAGTGTGTTCCTCAGTCTCCTTCCCCCAGCGATCAAACCATTAGGCTGAGATGATGTCATCAGTGTGTTCCTCAGTCTCCTCCTCCCCCAGCAATCAGACCATTAGGCTAAGATGATGTCATCAGTGTGTTCCTCAATCTCCTCTTCCCCCAGCGATCAGACCATTAGGCTGAGATGTCATCAGTGTGTTCCTCAGTCTCCTCCTCCTCCCCCCCCCCCGATCAGACCATTAGGCTGAGATGATGTCATCAGTGTGTTCCTCAGTCTCCTTCCCCCAGCGATCAAACCATTAGGCTGAGATGATGTCATCAGTGTGTTCCTCAGTCTCCCCCTCCCCCAGTGATCAGACCATTAGGCTAAGATGATGTCATCAGTGTGTTCCTCAATCTCCTCTTCCCCCAGCGATCAGACCATTAGGCTGAGATGTCATCAGTGTGTTCCTCAGTCTCCTCCTCCTCCTCCCCCCCCCCCCGATCAGACCATTAGGCTGAGATGATGTCATCAGTGTGTTCCTCAGTCTCCTCCTCCCCCAGCGATCAGACCATTAGGCCGAGATGATGTCATCAGTGTGTTCCTCAGTCTCCTCCTCCCCAGCGATCAGACCATTAGGCTGAGATGAGGTCATCAGTGTGTTCCTCAGTCTCCTCCTCCCCCAGCGATCAGACCATTAGGCTGAGATGATGTCATCAGTGTGTTCCTCAGTCTTCTCCTGCCCCAGCAATCAGACCATTAGGCTGAGATGTCATCAGTGTGTTCCTCAGTCTCCTCCTCCCCCAGCGATCAAACCATTAGGCCGAGATGATGTCATCAGTGTGTTCCTCAATCTCCTCTTCCCCCTAGTGATCAGACTATTAGGCTGAGACGTCATCAGTGTGTTCCTCAGTCTCCTCCTCCCCCAGTGATCAGACTGTATATTGGAACTTTGTAGCGAATCATAAAGGAGAAAGGCTGCAACAGGGGCTGATCTGTGTCAGACATTTGCAAACACAGGCAAAAACTGCACAGGCATCAGGATGTACATGACAGTGTCATCTCTGAGCCAGCATCTCAGTTCGGAAAATAGATGGTGACCCCAGATGATGTCCGAATAGAGATCCCTGATGCAAGCAGCGGGCTGGCTCTTGGGAGGAGTTATGCAAATATCAAAATGCCTTGATGGGTGAGTGTCAGTCTGGAGGAGAGGACGTTCCTAGGCAGGCTGCATTTGTATACAGACCACCCTAAGTAATGACTAAATGTGATGCAGAGCCTCCATGATTGAAAGAACTGAAATCCAAGAGGCGGGGCCAGGAGTCAGGCTGGGGAGGAAAAAAGCTAGATGATGCTGGGCGTCCTCTAGCCAGGAAATGGGGCGGAGCTCTATCTGACTTGCTGCACCTTCTAATGCACATGGTGAGAAGCTCACAGTGTGCAATGAAATCAGAGGAAGCCGTTTCAGTCCAGGAGAGGATTGGACACTGCACGAGTTTGGCGGTGGATTTCAGCCAATTACTTCAGATTAAATCTGCTGATCGACTGTGTCCAATCACATCACAAAGTTCTGTGTGCCAGCCGCTCGGCTTTTCTGTGCAGCAGAATCTGCAGACCCCCAGCAGTCCTACCTGTTCCTCGGTCCAGCAGTGTCCTCACCGTCTTCTCTCCCCGGAGCCGGCATCTTTAGTGTGGGCACCCGGCTGTGACAGCTTGCAGCTTCATGTCCGGATGCCCACTGCACATGCGCGGGAAGCGCTGTGCTTTGTGAATGGCCCCGTAGTCTTCTGAGACCTGTTGCTTGTAACGTATGGGGAGGGAGGGGGAAGGACAACTCCGTGGAAGTGGGAGTGGGTACCTGTCAAATTCGTGTACCCGCTCCCCCCCCTCCTCTCCCGAAAGGTCCGCAGTCTCTGGTCATCTCCTGTACTGTGTCTGCAGTCTCTGGTCATCTCCTGTACTATGTCCGCAGTCTCTGGTCATCTCCTGTACTATGTCCGCAGTCTCTGGTCATCCCTGTACTGTGTCCGCAGTCTCTGGTCATCTCCTGTACTGTGTCCGCAGTCTCTGGTCATCCCTGTACTGTGTCTGCAGTCTCTGGTCACCTCCTGTACTGTGTCCGCAGTCTCTGGTCATCTCCTGTACTGTGTCCGCAGTCTCTGGTCATCCCTGTACTGTGTCTGCAGTCTCTGGTCACCTCCTGTACTGTGTCTGCAGTCTCTGGTCATCTCCTGTACTGTGTCTGCAGTCTCTGGTCATCTCCTGTACTGTGTCCGCAGTCTCTGGTCATCTCCTGTACTGTGTCCGCAGTCCCTGGTCATCTCCTGTACTATGTCCCCAGTCTCTGGTCATCTCCTGTACTATGTCCGCAGTCTCTGGTCATCTCCTGTACTGTGTCCGCAGTCTCTGGTCATCTCCTGTACTGTGTCCGCAGTCTCTGGTCATCTCCTGTACTGTGTCTGCAGTCTCTGGTCATCTCCTGTACTATGTCCACAGTCTCTGGTCATCTCCTGTACTATGTCCGCAGTCTCTGGTCATCTCCTGTACTACATCCGCAGTCTCTGGTCATCTCCTGTACTACATCCGCAGTCTCTGGTCGTCCCCTGTACTGTGTCCGCAGTCTCTGGTCATCTCCTGTACTGTGTCTGCAGTCTCCGGTCATCTCCTGTACTATGTCCGCAGTCTCTGAAAAATACGGTAATTGTCAATAAAAGCCTTTGGCACTTATAAAATTCTTGTCATTATACTTCATTATATCATAGTAACATCTGACAAAAAGATCTAAAAACACTGAAGCAGCAGACTTTGTGACAATTAAGATTTGCGTCGTTCTCAAAACTTTTACAGAAGAATGGCCTGGTCACGAAGGGGGTAAAACCTGCCGGTGGACAATTGGTTAAGCTGAGAAGTGGAACGTACGTCATCTGCGGCTGATGAATTACTAATTATGTTTACGTTTTGCGAATGTTATCATGGAAAGAAGATAGAACCAAAAAAAGAAATCCGAGACCAAAGATTGATGAGTCTGTTTGCTATACAAAGGCTGCTCTGGTAATTATAGAGGCGCGTTCCTCCAAAACAAAATCCATCTGGAGCAGCTCCATCACATACTATCCTATGAGGATTCAAATACAGAAAAATACCGATTTCCTTTATCTTCAGATCTGACAATACATTTCCGACATCCTGAGGTTGTTTCAAAAGTCATATTCCATATATTTAAATCTGCATCTTTCATTAAAGTAGAACTCTAGGAAAAACATTTTTTTTTCCCATTTTGGATAGACTAAGGGAGGGTTATAACAAGTCAGGTTTTTTCGACACTTGTGTCCCATTGCAGAGATTTCCCTTCACTTCCTGTCCCATAGCCCAACAGGAAGTGAGAGGAAATCCCTGCAAATTAAGGGAACTCCTTGGGGACTCAGGTCACCAGAACCAGTGTCCTGGTGGGAAGATTCCCCACTCTTACTTTTCTGGGGACAACCCAAAATTTGGAATTTTCTTTACTTTCACTTTCAATGATAGAGGGGGTGAATCTCCCTAATGGGAGCACAGACAGCAATAAAAACTGACAGGGGGTCTACACCCTCTGCACTCCATCCAAAACTAACAAAAAACATTTTTTCTTTATTTACACTTTAAAGCGGAGCTCCACCCAAAAGGGGAACTTCCGCTTTAAGGACTGCTCCCCAATAAGGATTGGCACCTTTGGGGAGCGGGTACCCGAATTTGACAGGTACCCGCTCCCACTTTCGGTTCGATCGCCTAGGCCAGGGGTAGGCAACCTGCGGCTCTCCAGCTGTTGCAGGACTACAAGTTCCATCATGCCTGTGCAAATCATAGCTGTAGTTTTGCAATGTCTCATGGGAAATGTAGTTCCACAACTGCTGGAGAGCCGCAGGTTGCCTACCCCTGGCCAAGCAGATCGGAAGTGGAAGGTGTCCTCCCTCCCTCCCTCCCTCCCTCCCTCTAGTCTTTTGGGACACGTGACAGGTTCCAGAACACTACAGGACCATTCATGAAGCACAGCGCTACTCGTGCATGCGCAGTGGGTACCCGGCTGTGAAGCCGCAAGCTATTACAGCCGGGTGCCCACACTGAAGATGCTGGATTCCTGCAATCCAGGACGGCCGGTGACACGGGCTGCGGGGGACACACCGAGGGACAGGTAAGTGGCTGTTTTTTTTAAAAGTCAGCAGCTACAGTTTTTGTAACTGCTTTTATTTTTTGACAGAGTGAGTGTTCTTTCATTCTCTATCAGGCACCGCCCACTCCATCAGGCTCCACCCACCCCAGTGCAAAAGTCCTCAGCCATGTGCCGGTCAGTGTGGCAGACGTAGTGGCCAGGGAGAGAGGGCACTGAGGAAGGGGTGTTCAGTATGGACAGTCCAACCCCAGTGCAGACATCGAAAGGCTCATGTACCCGTACATGAATCGGGCGCAAGCGCTAACACTTTTGATTCTGCGCCCTGCAGGAATTCTAAAGGATGTCTAGAATATTCCTTTCCAGAATAGTTTTTGGCGACAGTGCTGATCCTATAAGACATGGGTTCAAAATGAAGCGCCATTCATCCCTTTACCCCTCCACCCCCCACAAGACTTTACCCTGGCTGGATTCTCCCCATTCCGCAAGTATCGTTCCCTTTCGTGGACTTTCTCGGCGATCTCCTGGGCGAGGTGGTACGTGTCATCGTAGATCGATAACCTGCATCCAGAACACAAATAAAACTCGGTCATACACCAATACCTTCTCTACTGAAACCAAAACACGTGACTTAAAGCTGAAGTGTAATATACACATACAGTAGAATACCTGCCTTGGCTCCCCCCTCCCCCCCCAAAAGGCATGCAATAAAAAAAATTTGAATCGGAACCTTTTGTTTTAAAAAAAAAAAAAAAAATACCCCTTTTGAGACCCTGTGACATCAGTACTTGGTCTCTCCCCTGCTCTTTGCTCCGAGGCTGGTGGAAAGGGGTCAGAAGGTTCCTGTACATTTTGCAGCCTCTGATCCCTGACATTCATTTAGATGTGCATACTCCTCCCTGCTGGCCATTGGGTGCTGCAGACTATAACTGTGTAATATGTTGATCAGATTTGTAATCAAGCAACTAATCAGCAGATTGTACCTCTAAAGTCTGCACCACCCAGGGAGCATGCCCATCTAGAGGGATGCCAGGAATGTGTTCTTTCATATAACGTTCAGGAACAAAATGACTGATGGCAAAGATTTGCAATCAAGCAACTAACCAGCATATTGCACAGCTAAAGTCTGCATCACCCAGTGTGCATGCCCATCTAAAGAGATGCCAGGTTTGTGTTCTTTCATATGAGGTTCAAGAACAAAGTGACTGATGGCAAATATTTGCAATCAAGAAACTAATTAGCATATTGCACAGCTAAAGTCTGCATCACCCAGTGTGCATGCCCATCTAAAGGGATGCCAGGTTTGTGTTCTTTCATATGAGGTTCAGGAACAAAGTGACTGATGGCAAATATTTGCAATCAAGAAACTAGTTAGCAGATTGCACTGCTAAAGTCTGAACCACCCAGGGAGCATGCCCATCTAAAGGGATGCCAGGTTTGTGTTCTTTCATAAAAGTTCAGGAGCAAAATGACTGATGGCAGAGAAAACTAACAGCTGTGAGAGGATAATGACATTGATGACAATTGAATTCGATCATAAAGGAAATGAAGGAGAGAGTAATTAGTTTCAACACAGGAAAAGACTTACTACAAGTCACATATATACGTGATTGAGATTAGGAGCGCGCAGAACACCCGTTAAGGAGCACAGTGCGCCCCTCCTGTGACCGCTGTGTTCACCGGACACAGCAGATCTCGATTACCCGGTAACTGGGCATCGTGTGATTGTTATGATTGGTTATAGCGATCACATGATAACAATGTAAGCAACCTGGCATGAACAGCCTGCTTACTGTTGTGATCAGGGATTGGCCCACAGCGATCGCATGGTACCTGGCTACCTGAACCATGTGATTAGCTTAGCCAATCATAGATCCCAATCAAAAGAAATCTGTTCTGAAACCCATTCATGACAGCTAAAGCTATTGCTTATATATATATATATTACACACTATATTGCCAAAAGTATTGGTCGGCCGGCCTTTCCACACACATGACCTGTAATGGCCCCCCAGTCTTAGTCCGTAGGGTTCAATATTGAGTTGGCCCCGCCCTTTACACACACATGACCTTTAATGGCCGCCCAGTCTTAGTCCGTAGGGTTCAATATTGAGTTGGCCCCGCCCTTTCCACACACATGAACTTTAATGGCCCCCCAGTCTTAGTCCGTAGGGTTCAATATTGAGTTGGCCCCGCCCTTTACACACACATGACCTTTAATGGCCCCCCAGTCTTAGTCCGTAGGGTTCAATATTGAGTTGGACCCGCCCTTTGCAGCTATAACAGCTTCAACTCTTCTGGGAAGGCCGTCTACAAGGTTTAGGAGGGTGTCTATGGGAAGGTTGGACCATTCTTCCAGAAGCACATTTGTCAGGTCAGGCACTGATGTCGGGGGAGGGGGCCTGGCTCGCAGTCTCCACTCTAATTCATCCCAAAGGTGTTCTATGGGGTTGAGGTCAGGACTCTGTGCAGGACAGTCAAGTTCCTCCACCCCAAACTGGCTCCTCCATGTCTTTATGGACCTTGCTTTGTGCACTGGGGGCAGTCATGTTGGAACAGGAAGGGGCCATCCCCAAACTCTTCCCACAAAGTTGGGAGCAGGAAATTATCCAAAATGTCGCCTTAAGAGTTCTCTTCACTGGAACTAGGGGGCCAAGCCCAACCCCTGAGAAACAACCCCACACCATAATCCCCCCTCCACCAAACTTTACACTTGGCACAATGCAGTCAGGCAAGTACCGTTCTCCTGGCCACCGCCAAACCCAGACACATCCATCAGATTGCCAGACAGAGAAGCGTGGTTGGTCACTCACAGAGAACACATCTCCCCTGCTCTAGAGTCCAGTGGCGGCGTGCTTTACACCACAGCATCCGACGCTTGGCATTGCACTTGGTGATGGAAGGCTTGGATGCAGCTGCTCGGCCATGGAAACCCATTCCATGAAGCTCTCTACACACTGTTGGGCTCATCTGAAGGCCACACCAAGTTTGGAGGTCTTTAGCTATTGACTCTGCAGACAGTTGGCTACTTCTGCGCACTGTGCGCTTCAGCATGCGCTGACCCCGCCCTGTCATGTGACGTGGCCTACCACTTGGTGGCTGAGTGGCTGTTGTTCCCAGTTGCTTCCACTTTGTTATAATCCCACTAACAGTTGAGCGTGGAATATTTAGTAGCCAGGAAATGTCACGGATGGACTTATTGCACAGGTGACCACCTATCACGGGACCACGCTTGGAGTCACTGAGCTCCTGAGAGCGACCCATTCTTTCACCAATGTTTGTAGAAGCCGTCTGCATGCCTAGGGGCTTGATGGTATCCACCTGTGTCCATGGAGGGGATTGGAACACCTGAATCACATGATATGGAGGGGATTGGAACACCTGAATCACATGATATGGAGGGGATTGGAACACCTGAATCACATGATATGGAGGGGATTGGAACACCTGAATCACATGATATGGAGGGGATTGGAACACCTGAATCACATGATATGGAGGGGATTGGAACGCCTGAATCACATGATATGGAGGGGATTGGAACACCTGAATCACATGATTGGGAGGGCGGGGCCAATACTTTTGGCAATATAGTGTGCGGATATATATATTTTTTTTTCTGTTTTACATACTGTCAGCAGTCAGTATCTCTGATCCCAATGTTTGTGGCCTCTATAATAAAACGCGCCACGTTCCATTCCAAAAGAGGTTCTGGAGCTTCTTTGGGGTGTTTCCCGTACGTGGGGGGGGGGGGGGGTCCTGCCGCACTTGAGTCCAGCCTCAAGTACTATTAAAGGTTTGCCCGAGCATGGCTGGGGGAGGGGGGTGTTGTTATGGTGATGTGGTAGGGGCAGTGCCCTCCCCCCCGTCGTGTTCCCCCGGAAAACTCTGCTCTGTACTTCTGGGTATGGGGAACTGTGCGACTTCCTATCCCCCCCCCCCCCTGGCGCCATGTTTTGTGGTCACATGGGGGAGGGGCGGTCATACCTGCGGTGTAAGCTCTGACACGGAGCGTACACAGGCCCGAGGTCTCGCGACTCACATCCACCAGTGGCTGGCGAGCTTTTACAGCGGCCAATGAGAAAAGGAAGGCGAGGACGCGCACTAACCGCCGTGACAACGTGTCGGGGCAGAACAAACGCGTTGTCAACCCAGTGCAACCCCCCTTGAACTGATTTCCGATAAAACCTGAGGTGGGGGCTTCCCCTGACTCTTCAGCTGCTGCACAACTACTCCCAGCAGGCCATGGTGGGGCTCCCTAAATCAGCACCCGCTCCCCAGCCCCATTTACCCACCAGGGATCCGGGGCCATCGCTCCAGCCACTACACACCGGCGACACTTCCTGTTTGTGTCACGTGACGGACGGCGCGGCCGGAGGGACAAACTTATCCGGGAGAGGAAGCGCGAAGTTGGATCTGTGGTCAGTGTGGGCTGGGAGAGGAAAGGAGGACACCTAGCGGTCACTGGAGGGATTGTCATTATATGTTTTCTGCTGTAGTCCTCATGCACACGGGGCGTTTTACAGCGGCTGGTTTTGGCTTTTGACGTTTTTTCTACAGCCAGTAAACCCCCCCAGCATGTTATCCTATGTGTCCATACACACATAGACTGGAATCAACGTTTTTTGGCTGAAAAAAAAAAATCAGGACTAGTGCAATTCTAGAGGAGTTTTTTTAGCTGTAAAATGCTCTAACGCTGAAAGACACGACAAAATGCGGTAAAACGCAGCAAACCAGCATGGTTGGACTTTTTTTTACCAAAAAAAAAACATTTTTTTGGTGAAAAAAACCTCTAAAAAATGCAAACGTGGAAAAATGTGGCAAAATAATGCAAACCGGCGTTTTTGATGTTTAATTGACCCATAAAGAACCCACCTGCACTCTAGCAACAGAAGAATGCTCTGCAATTGAGAATCCGCCTTCGTCCTAGCAACAGAAGAATGTTAGGAGGTATCATTGAGAACCCGCCTGCATCATAGCAACAGAACATAGTTAGGCAGCGTTACTGAGAACCCGCCTGCATCCTAGCAACAGAAGAATGTTAGACAGCTTCATTGAGAATGCACCTTCGTCCTAGCAACAGAAGAATATTAAGCGGTACCATTGAGAAACCACCTGTATCATAGCAACAGAACATAGTTAGGTAGCGTTATTGAGAACACGCCTGCATCCTAGCAACAAAAGAATGTTAGGCAGCTCCACTGAGAATCCACCTTCTTCCTAGCAATGGAAGAATGTCAGGTGGCATCATTGAGGACCCGTGTCCCGTGTCATTTGCATAACTCCTCCCAAGAGCTTGCCCACTGCCCCATCAGGGTTGATGACTCCCCACAAGAAAAATATACAATATTTGAAATATATTTAAAAAGTATTCTTCCCAAATATAGTGACATATATTTGAAATGCTACAATTTTGGCCGTATTCAATATATTTAAAAAAAATATATATATATATATATACTGCATGCTGAAATGCGTTTTTATTACAGAATATATGAAAAATATTTTAGAAAATACATTTCAAATATACTGTATGTCTTTAAAAATACAAATCTACATTTTTGGAATGCATTTACAAATATATGTAAAAATGACTTTTTTATGTTAACAAAATTGTTGCATTTCAAATATATTGCCAATATATCTGGGAAGAATATTTTAAAAATATATTTAAATATTTTGGTTTTCTTCCATATGGGTCTTGAGAGGGTATACTGAGGCAGGGTGCTGTGATGTTTTCCGGAAGCTATGTACAGCACCCTGCCAGCCCCTCCCACTAGCCATGATCTGCCTGCATTGCATAGAGAAACACAGAGACCCAGCAAGGTATAAAATAAGGTATGTAATGAAAAAGGAAATTTTTTTTTCTTTAAATGTCATTAGCATGTTGATGGTGGGCGGGAGAAGGAACCGGGGAAGGCAAAACATAAACATAATAAACTTCAGCTTTAATTTAAAACGGTCATGTTTACAGAAAATTGCCGGATTTTAAGTGCCAGGTGTGTCCTTGTTGTGACATACATGAAATGCGCTGTGATACCTGCGATATTGCAACACTGCCTGGAAATATCAACACAGCCGGCGAGTATACACAACACGGGGTCATGATCCCTCGCCGAGCACTTCTGTACCGCGGTCCTGCAGCGTCCTGCGATTGCCGGCGGTTACCTCCAGCTGATTGGATCCCATGACTCTTTATTTTTAGCAAATTTCCACTTAGCGTTTGGCACCTGGAAGTGAAGGTCATAGAGGAAGGGGTCAGCGGATCACGTGTGGCTACAGCCACTGCGGGCGATTTACACGAGAAGGGGGAGTCACTGCATCCTTCACATGGATGACTTCCTCGCAGGGGCGGACTGACAACTCATGGGGTCCTGGGCAATAGGGGATCATGGGGCCCCTGTATCCTTGCCCACACTCCAAAAAGCCTATGAAAAAGGTACCAGGGGCATCTCATGGGGCCCCCTATTGACCCCGGGCCCTCGGGCAAGAGGGGATCATGGGGCCCCTGTGTCCTTGCCCACACTCCAAAAAGCCTATGAAAAAGGTACCAGGGGCATCTCATGGGGCCCCCTACTGACCCCGGGCCCTCGGGCAATAGGGGATCATGGGGCCCCTGTGTCTTTGCCCAAACTCAAAATAGCCTATGAAAAAGGTACCAGGGGCATCTCATGGGGCCCCCTACTGACCCCGGGCCCTCGGGCAAGAGGGGATCATGGGGCCCCTGTGTCCTTGCCCAAACTCAAAAAAGGCTATGAAAAAGGTACCAGGGGCATCTCATGGGGCCCCCTACTGACCCTGGGCCCTCGGGCAAGAGGGGATCATGGGGCCCCTGTGTCCTTGCCCAAACTCAAAAAAGCCTATGAAAAAGGTACCAGGGGCATCTCATGGTGCCCCCTACTGACCCCGGGCCCGCGGGCAAGAGGGGATCATGGGGCCCCTGTGTCCTTGCCCAAACTCAAAAAAGCCTATGAAAAAGGTACCAGGGGCATCTCATGGTGCCCCCTACTGACCCCGGGCCCGCGGGCAAGAGGGGATCATGGGGCCCCTGTGTCCTTCCCCAAACTCAAAAAAGCCTATGATAAAGGTACCAGGGGCATCTCATGGGGCCCCCTACTGACCCTGCTTCCTCGCTAATGAAAATGAACTCTTGTGTTCGAACACTTCCATGCCGGCGATCCGCGCCGTGACATACAAAAACAATTTAGGGCTCAAGCTGTACCTGCGTGTGTTTCCTCCGGGTACTCCAGTTTCCTCCCACACTCCACAGACATGCTGGGAGGTTAACCAGAGGATTCCCCCCCCCCCCTTCCTGACGAGGTCATTTTTTGCGATACGGCGCTGCGTTACTTTAACTGACAATTGCGCGGTCATGCAACGCTGCACCCAAATTATATGTACGTCCTTTTTTTCCTCACGCATTGAGCTTTCTTTTTGTGGTATTTGATCGCCTATACATTTTTTATTTTTGCGCAAAAAAAAAAAAAGGCCGACAATTTTGAGGAAAAAAAACTATATTTTGAACTTTTTGCTATTAAACATGTCCAGTAAAAAACGGAAAAAAATCAAATTTCGTCATAAATTTAGGCCAAAATGTATTCTGCTCCGTGTCTTTGCTGAAAAAAAATCCCAATACGTGTAAAATAATTGGTATAGCGTTTACAAATGGCGGTATAGATACTGGGATTTTTTTTTCTACTAGTAATGGTGTCGATCAGCGACTTTTATCCGGACTGTGGCGGACATTCTGACACTGGGAGGAACTGACTTGGTGATCAGTGCTAAAAAAGAAAAAAATGACACTGTACTAATGGCACTGGGCAGGAAGGGGTTAATGTGAGTGGCGATCAAAGGGTTAACTGTGTATAGGGAGTGTTTTACTAGGGGGCGGGGGAAGGTGTGCTTCACTGTAATCACACTGATCAGGATGGCTGTGCACAGCACAGCCATCCAGAGCAGTCTGCCCGAGCCAACAGGGAGGATCCCCGTCGGAGATGCTCGGTAATCACCGGGTGCCGGTGGGTAATTACAGGCATTGAAGTAAAAATGGCCACCGCCCAAGTCTATAACTGTCTTATGTAGCAAGGACGCATAAACAGGCAACGCACAGCGAATAAAGGGGAGAGAACAATGTTCCTGGACAACTTACAGGCAGGGACCCGGTGATTGACAGCCGCGGCCACAAACAGCAGCGCGGGTAGGGCGCATGTACGGCTCACGTACGGCTCACCTGGAAATGCATAATCACATTTACAGTATATATGTGATTTTGCGCACCCATGTCACCGTGTAGCAGTATTTCTGGTGGTCGGGAAGCAGTTAATTGGCTCATGTCTAAATTGTCCCTAGTATTTGTATGTATGTAGGGACCTTAGATTGTACACCCCTTGAGGGTTAGGGACCTTAGATTGTACACCCCTTGAGGGTTAGGGACCTTAGATTGTACGCCCCTTGAGGGTTAGGGACCTTAGATTGTACGCCCCTTGAGGGTTAGGGACCTTAGATTGTACGCCCCTTGAGGGTTAGGGACCTTAGATTGTACACCCCTTGAGGGTCAGGGACCTTAGATTGTACGCCCCTTGAGGGTCAGGGACCTTAGATTGTACGCCCCTTGAGGGTTAGGGACCTTAGATTGTACGCCCCTTGAGGGTTAGGGACCTTAGATTGTACGCCCCTTGAGGGTTAGGGACCTTAGATTGTACGCCCCTTGAGGGTTAGGGACCTTAGATTGTACGCCCCTTGAGGGTCAGGGACCTTAGATTGTACGCCCCTTGAGGGTTAGGGACTGATGTGAATGTACAATATATATGTAAAGTGCTGCATAAACTGACGGCGCTATATAAGTACCTGAAATAAATAAATAAAGAGTACACCGGTGCGAAGGGCCGCATTCACACGGGTGTTTCTGCGCATCCCCATGCAGGCAGTCCCAATCGTGACCATTAGAGGGCAGCGGCTGCATGGACACAGCTGCTGCTCCCAATGTGACATCCATGTGGCATGCACCCATAAGGACGTCAAATTGGGAGCATCAGCTGTGTCCATGCAGCTGCTGCATCCCAATTGAAAGGAATGGGGGTGTCTGCACAGGGATGCAGAGTGCAGGCAGACACAGCCCATCGCAGGGACGTACGCATTAGTGCCCCTGTGTGAACGAGCCCTTACATTGTTCAATATTTATTTTAAGCTGGGTAAACATTAATATATCTTTGAATGAACATTTTAGTTTTAAGAACCTCCATTTGTTTTTCTAATCATTAGTGGCATGAAATAAACATTCGTTTTTGACCATAGTGACTGCAAAATTCAAACCAGCAGGATGGAAAATGGCCAAAAAGTGCTAAAAGCAGAGATCATTTATGTAACAGTCCTTATAGGACCCCTTCTAGGTCTTCCAGGATTTACAAGATTTTTCAGACCTCGAGTACTCACAGGATCCCTGACAAGTATTTCAGGATTTTCAGGATTCATAGGACCTCTAGTACTCACAAGGTCCCCACAAGGTCTTCCAGGATTCCTAAGACCTCAAGTACTCACAGGATCTCTGCTGGGTTTTCCAGGATTCACAATACTCACAGGGTTCCCTCAAGGTCTTTCAAGATTCCTAGAACCTGCAGAACACATAGGGCCACTGCAAGGTCTATCAGGATTTATAGGACCTCCAGAACACAGAGGGCCCCTGCAAGGTCTTCCAGGATTCCTAGGACCTCAGGTACTCAAAGGATCCCTGCTGGGTCTTCCAAGAGTCATAGAGCCTCCAGCACCCACAAGATCCCTGCCTGAGCTTGTAGGATTTTCCAGCATTCTTAGGACTTTCAGTTCTCAGAGGATCCCTGCCAGGTCTTCAAGGATTCCTAGGACCTCCAGTAGTCACAAGATCCCTGCTTGGTCATCTAGGATTTTCCAGGATTCTTAGGACTGTCAGTGCTCTGAGGATCCTTGCCAGGTCTTCCAGGATTTTCAGGATTCCTATGACCTCTAGTACTCACAGGATCTCTGCTGGATACTCACAGGGTTCCCTCAAGGTCTTCCAGGATTCCTAGGACCTTAGGTACTCACAGGGTCCCTGCTGGGTCTTCCAGAATTTCTATGGCCTCCAATATTCACAAGATCACTGCCTGGGCTTCTAGGATTTTCCAGGATTCCTAGGACCTCCAGTACTCACAAGATCCCTGCTGGCTGTACTAGGATTTGCCAGGAATCCTATGATTTCAATGTTTAGAGGATCCCTGCCAGGTCTTCCAGGATTTACAGGATTCCTAGGACCTCTGGACCTCACAAGGTCCCCACAAGGTCTTTCAGGATTCTTAGGACCTCCAGTACTCACATGATCTCTGCTGGGCCTTCCAGGATTCCTAGGACCTCCAGTATTCACAAGATCCCTGCTGGGTCTTCTAGGATTTTACATGATTCCTATGACTTTCAGTGTTTAGAGAATCCCTTCCAGGTCATCCAGGATTTACATTATTCCTAGAACCTCTAGTACTCACAGGGTCCCCACAAGATCTTCTAGGATTCCTAAGACCACAATACTCACAGGATTCCCTCAAGGTTTTCCAGGATTCCTAGGACCTCCAGAACACAGAGGGCTCCTGCAAAGTCTTCCAGGATTCCTAGGACATCAGGTACTCACAGGATCCCTGCTGGGTCTTCCAGGATTCATAGGGCCTCCAGTGCCCACAAAATCCCTGCTGGGTCTTCCAGGATTCATAGGGCCTCCAGTGCCCACAAGATCCTTGCTGGGTCTTCTAGGATTTTTCAGGATTCCTATGACTTTCAGTGTTTAAAGGATCCCTGCCAGGTCTTCCAGGGTTTTCAGGATTCATAGGACCTCTGGTACTCACAAGGTCCCCACAAGGTCTTACAGGATTCCTAGGACCTCCAGTACTCACATGATCTCTGATGGGTCTCCCCGGATTCCTAGGATCTCCAGGTCCAAATCCAATCATCCCTACTACCACAAATCCCCCCTCCCCCCTCCAAATCCCCTCTCCTAGCACTAATCCTCTCCCAATCATCCCTACTACCACAAATCCCCCCTCCAAATCCCCTCTCCTAGCACTAATCCTCCCCCAATCATCCCTACTACCACAAATCCCCCCTCCCCCCTCCAAATCCCCTCTCCTAGCACTATTCCTCCCCCAATCATCCCTGCTACCACAAATCCCCCCTCCAAATTCCCTCTCCTAGCACTAATCCTCCCCCAATCATCCCTACTACCACAAATCCCCCCTCCCAAATCCCCTCTCCTAGCACTTTTCCTCCCCCAATCATCCCTACTACCACAAATCCCCCCCTCCAAATCCCCTCTCCTAGCACTAATCCTCCCCCAATCATCCCTGCTACCACAAATCCCCCTCCCCCCTCCAAATCCCCTCTTCTAGCACTAATCCTCCCCCAATCATCCCTGCTACCACAAATCCCCCTCCCCCTCCAAATCCCCTCTCCTAGCACTATTCCTCCCCCAATCATCCCTACTACCACAAATCCCCCCTCCCCCTCCAAATCCCCCTCTCCTAGCATTATTCCTCCCCCAATCATCTCTACTACCACAAATCCCCCCTCCCCCCTCCAAATCCCCTCTCCTAGCACTTTTCCTCCCCCAATCATCCCTACTACCACAAATCCCCCCCCTCCAAATCCCCTCCCCTAGCACTAATCCTCCCACAATCATCCCTACTACCACAAATCCCCCCTCCCCCCTCCAAATCCCCTCTTCTAGCACTATTCCTCCCCCAATCATCCCTACTACCACAAATCCCCCCTCCCCCTCTAAATCCCCTCTCCTAGCACTATTCCTCCCCCAATCATCCCTACTACCACAAATCCCCCCTCCAAATCCCCCTCTCCTAGCACTAATCCTCCCCCAATCATCCCTACTACTACAAATCCCCCCCTCCAAATCCCCTGCGTTTTTGCAGAAAATGCGTAGGTGTGAACCTAGGGTAACATATCAGTAACCTATGCAGGTTGCGCTTGATGCGTTTCTGCATTGTGTTTTGCTTTTGTTTACAATTTATGCCATGTTTTTGATGCGTTTTTCTTTTTTGCAGAAAGGTGTCGCACATCATTAAATGTGTTTTTTAAACACAAGCAGTGTAAGTGCCTAACCCTGACCCGGTATCAGCCTTGCAGTCCCTGTACAGCAGGGCTGGCACGTGAGAGGAAGAAGCTGCAAAAGGAGCAAATCAGTTCATGACAAGAAGCATGCTGATAGGAGGAGAGAGCAGAGTGACAAAGAAATGAGCTCAGCGCTGTGCTGCTTCTCCTTTCATTATCCAATCACGGGTCTGGGCTCAGAGATCATGGCCTGAACACTGCTGGTCATCAGACTGAGGACACCTAGTGGCGGAAAAAGGGGTATTCAGTTTCCTTGGAGTTCTGATTTAAGTCGCCTGCCTTGGAAACCTCGGAACCTCCTGCGCTCTTCTGGTCATGAAGCCGTTCCAGAGCACAGAAGGGTGAAATTGCGAAACAGGAGAGCGGGCCAAGAAGAGGCTCGGCTTGCGGTTGGAGTCGCTTATCACGGCGTTCATCCTGAACTGCGATGCGTTTGTATTTCACCGGCTGTTAATCGTCCCTGAACGTCCTGGCAGGCTCCTCGCTCGCCCTGGATGTCGCATCGGTTGGATAGAATGCGGCCATTGTTCCTCGTTTATTGCCTCTCTGTCATCGTTTCCTCATTGCAGCGCTAAAAGGAAACAAAGCGGTGACAACAAACAAAACAAAACCGTCGTTTAACCGCTTCCGTGCCGCCCTACAGAAGAAACACTGCCACGGGGCGGCGCGGGTGCGCAAAATCACGTGTATATAGGTGATTACGCCGTTTCAGGTAGGAGCTGCGCACCCTCCCCGCGACGCCATTCGCGGCCTCGGCTGTCAATCACTGGGTCCTGGCAAGTGATTCCCTGCCGGCACCCGGCGATCTCTGAGTGTCACTGACGGGGGAGAGACCTGTATGCATTCAACACAGATCTCTCCCCTGTCAGCTCCTGCACACTGCTTTGTATGGCTCTGCATAGCAGCATGCTGACAGTGTTAGCCCGGGTTTACACTGACGCGGTGCGGAATTTGCAGCGTTTTCTGTGTTAATTCCGCACCGCATTAGAATAGCAACCCGTTCATGCGAACCGCTGCGGGTGTGTATGTTAACAACACCCCGAAATCAGTCCGCAAAATGCGGTGCGATGTGAAGAATCGGATCGCATAGGTGTGAATACCGGTGTGATCCGATTCTAGTGCGGAACAGGGGCGGACTGACAACTCATGGGGCAATAGGGGATCATGGGGCCCCTGTGGCTTCGCCCACACTCAAACAACACCCAAAAAAGCCTATGAAAGGTACCAGGGGCATCTCATGGCGCCCCCTACTGACCCCGGGCCCTCGGGCAGTGCCTGAGAGCCCAAATGGTCAGTCCGCCCCTGGTGCGGACCCAAAAAAGACCCAGAATATATGGCTCCAATCGCACCGCACACAAATTGCATGGAATTCGGCGTGGTTCCTGTATGAATCACATGCGATATGCCGCACCATAAAGCACATTCCCAGCACTTAACCCTTTGATCGTCCCACATGTTAACCCCTTCCTGCCCAGTGCCATTAGTACAGTGTCAGTACAGAACAACCATCCCGATCAGTGTGATTACAGTGAAGCACACCCCCCCACCCCGCCCCCTAGTAAAACACTCCCAGCACACAGTTAACCCTTTGATCACCCCTCATGTTAACCCCTTCCTACCCAGTGCCATTAGTACAGTGTCAGTGCTTTTTATTAGCACTGATCACTGTATTGGTGTCACTAGGGATGTCAGAGACACCAAGTCAGTTTCTCTCCCAGTGTCAGAATGCCCGCCGCAGTCCCGCTATAAGTCGCCGATCGCCGCCATTACTAGTAAAAAAAAATAAGAAACTTACAGCATTTATACCGCCATTTGTAGACGCTATAACTTTCACGTAAACCGATTCATTTACACATATTGGGATTTTTTTAAGCAAAGAAATGGAGCAGAATACATTTTGGCTGAAATTTATGAAAAAATAAGATTTTTAAAAAATTTTTACTGGACATGTTTAATAGCAAAAAGCCCAAAATATTGTTTTTTTTTTTTCAAAATTGTCGGTATTTTTTTGTTTAGAGCTCAAACAATAAAGACCGCACAGGAGATCAAATACCGCCGAAAGAAAGCTCAATTTGTAGGGAAAAAAGGACGTAAATTTCATTTGGGTGCAGCGTTGCATGACAGTTCAATTGTCAGTTAAAGTAACGCAGCGCCGTAGCGCAAAAAATGACTTGGTCAGGAGGGGGGGGGGAATCCTCTGGAGGCTGTAAAACGCGGCAAAATGCCACAAACCGGCGTTTTCTGACTTTTTTTGACAAAAAAAATACTTTTTGGTCAAAGAAAATGCTAAAAAACACAAAAAAATGCAACCATGGCAAAATGCCGCTAAACGCTAATGCAAAAACAGTCAAAAACACTGACTTTACACAGCTAACGTTCCTAGCGTTATCAAATCGCCCCGTGGACATGGAGCCTACATCGCGGCAAACCGGCGTTTTTGGATGTTTTTGGTCAAATTTTTACATTAACGTTTAGCAGCGTTTTTCCGCTTTTTTTCACGGCAATTTTTTTGTGTTTTTAGCAGGTTTTTTTTTACCAAAAAAAATTTATTTGGGTCAAAAAAAGTCCAAGAACGCATTTACCGCATTTTTCAAAGTTTTTAGAGTTGGTAAGCTGCGATATAATCAATGTTTGCTTTGGCGTTGAACGCGGCTTTGGCTTTAAAAAGTATAAATATTCCGGAACTTTCCGATTCAGTTTTATTTGTTACAATTTACTGTGTGTGTCGCTCGGGAACATTCCATCTCAGAGGTAGAAGGAGTGTCGGTTGTGAGTCATTCCTCGATGTTTTCCCCATCGCACATGATCGGGGAGATGCGATTCCATCCTCGAAGGCTTTGTCCTTGAGAAGTGACAGTTCTGCTCCTGGCATGGAAGAAAACCGTTCTCCATCCACCCCCCCCCCTCCCCAAAGATCTGAGCCAAAACAAAAACATGGCTCGGCCTTCCGGTTGGGCCAGGCGTGGACAGGTGTGACATCACCTGGAGGCGGGGCTTACCTACCTGCCCTTCATAATGGATGAGTGACAGTTGAGAGCAGGACACACACAGAGCTCCTGGGCACTGATTTCGGCTGAGAGCGACCGAGAACATCAGTAACATTGTATCAAGTAAGGAACATTTTTTTTATGTCATGTTTTTCTATTAGACCCCGGTCACACCGGATGCGAATTGGCATGCGATTTGCATGTCATGCGACTTATTGTCCACAATTACAGTGGTCATGTCAGTGCGGTTTCAACTTGGGCACTGATTTTGGCTGAGAGCGACTGAGAACATCGCAGAGAGCACTGGAAACATTGTATCAAGTAAGGAACATTTTTTTATTTCAGGTTTTTCCAGTAGACCCCAGTCACACTGGATGCAAATCGCATGTCAAATCGCAGCCTGTTGTACGCAATTACATCATATCAGTGCGATTCACTGTAAGTCACACGATTTCAAAGTCAGGCTTGATGTGAACGGGGGGGGGGGGTGTTAGTGGGAACCAGGGCTAAAGAGTTTGCTAGAGTCTGGCTTCAATTGGTTAGTGTATTTCTATCTGCTAATACATTTAAAACTCCCCTCCTCCCCCAGACTGACAAGGCTGCTGTGCCTCCTGTGTTCATTCCTCCAGAGTGGTGGGGGGGGGGCTCTAATTATTATTATTATCCAGGATTTATGGCGCCAACAGTTTGCTCAGCGCTTTACAATATAACGGGAGACAATACAGCAACAATACAGTTCAATACAAGAGGGTTAGGAGCAGGGGCAGACTGACAACTCATGGGGCCCCCGGGCAATAGGAGATCATGGGGCCCCTGTGTCCTTGCCCAAAATTTAAAAAAGCCTATGAAAAAGGTACCTCATGGGGCCCCCTACTGATCCCGGGCCCTTGGGCAGTGCCCGAGATTCCAAATGGTCAGTCCGCCCTTGGTTAGGAGGGCCCTGATCCTGTAAGCTTACAATCTAAGAGGGAGGGGCTGGTTATACAAAAGATAGTAACTGTGGGGGATGGACTGGTTGGAAGAGTAGAAGATTCCAGTATTAGCTGAGGGCAGGATAGGCTTCCCTGAGCAGAGTAGGCGATAGTCTGATAGATTGGGGTAGAGAGTTCCAGAGGATGGGGGAAGCTCTGGAAAAGTCCTGGAGATGAGCATGGGAGGAGGAGACAAGGGAGCTAGAGAGCAGGAGGTCATGCGAGGAGCGGAGAGGACGGTTTGGGTGATATTTGGAGACAAGATTGGTAATACAGGAGGTGTGTTACTGGCCAGATCTCCAGGTGAAAACAGAGGGGGAGAAAAGCCTAAAAAAAAGAAAACTAATGCAGCCGCCACATCTAATGTCTGGTAAGCTGCCATATATATAGCATTTTTGGGGTTTTCGGTTTAATACTGCTTTAAGACAAGGCAATAAAATCATTCTCTGGGAATGACGTTCATTCACACTGTCGTCCCGTCATACTTGCACGGGTTCTAGGAGTACAGAATAAAAAATCTAGAGGGAGCTATCAGGGGCGGACTGACCATATGGAAACTCGGGCACTGCCTGAGGGCCCGGGGTCAGTAGGGGGCCCCATGAGATGCCCCTGGTACCTTTTTCATAGGCTTTTTTGAGTTTGGGCAAGGACACAGGGGCACCATGATCCCCTATTGCCCGGGGGGCCCATGAGTTGTCAGTCCGCCCCTGGGAGCTATAGAGCCAGGTAGGCAGTCCAGCAAATATTAACCGCTTGCTATGCTGGGCAATTTTTTTAAATCTGTCAAAATCAGCAAAAAAATGACTTAGAACCCCCAAACATGAAGCAGGAGCCCCTGGAGAATAAAATGGTGGCTGCTGCAATTTGTTTCAATGTCGCATGATAGTTGCACAGCCATTTATAAAATTGCTTACATTTTTTTTAGCAGCCAATATACTAAAATGAATCTCAGTGACACAAACAAGAAACACCCATTTTTTTTAAATGGTAAAATATAAAAGAAGATGTTGCGTTGAGTATATAGATACCAAACGCCTCCAGATTTCAAATTGGCAAAAAAACTACGGTACCTAGAACTGTCCATAGGTGGCGCTTTAAAAGCCTGTATGGGTCATCATGTTAGAGGTAATCGTGGATTATGGCCCTGCAATGATCGCTCTCGTTCTGACATTCGTGGCAATACCTCACATGCGTGGTGTGATTGCTGATGTGTGCCGGAACGACGGGAGATCGGGGAATGAAAGTTCTTCCATCTCCTCTGTGTGAAGACGGCCCGGCTGCCTACGGCCGTCCTGAGCTCCCCGGAGAAGCAGGAGACCCCAGGAACCACGGCGACCTCAGAGATCGCTCAGAACAATGGAACTGATCACAATCAGCACAGACAGGGGGATCATACGACTGATGGCGGGATGAACAGACAGCAATTCTAGAACAGACAGAATGAAACATTTCACATGAGAAATGTACCAAACCGACACGGAGGAAATAGGAGGCGTCCATTGTCAGGGCTTACAGACTCTACTGCCTCCTTAGAGCAGTGGATTCCCGGAATCAGTCCACATGGAGTTTGTGTGTCTGGAACAATGACACACTGACACTTGAGGGTCCAAGAACAATGACACACTGACACTTGAGGGTCCCAGAACAATGACACACTGACACTTGAGGGTCCAAGAACAATGACACACTGACACCTGAGGGTCCCAGAACAATGACACACTGACACTTGGGGGTCCCAGAACAATGGCACACTGACACTTGGGGGTCCAAGAACAATGACACACTTTGACCTTGGGGGTCCCAGAACAATGACACACTGACTTGAGGGTCCCAGAACAAAAAATTTGGGGGGTCAAAAAAAGGCTAAAAAACGCAACCGCGGAAAAATGTGGGAAAATGCTCCTAATTGCGGCAAACAGCCGCTAAACGCTAATGCAAAAACACTAAAAAAAGCTGAAAAACTCACATTTTTAATGGCCAAATGCGGTAAGGCACGGTAGAACACAGCAATCCGGCATTTCCTGACTTTTTTAACTTTTTTGGGGGGTCAAAAAAAGGCTAAAAAACCGCAATCGCCGAAAAATGTGGGAAAATGCCGGTAAACGCTAATGCAAAAACGCTAAAAAAAGCTGAAAAACTCGTGTTTTTAACGTGACTTTACACAGCTAACGTTACCAGCGTTATCACAACGCCCCGTGTGCATGAGGACCTATGCAGGCCATACTCGGGTCGAATTCCGAACTAATTTCCTTTAGAAAATTGGACATTTTGAGCGTTTTGTAATCCGATGGCGCCACCATTGATTTTGAAATTGGACCAACCCAGTCTTTCATTTCACTTTGTCGCTGCAGAAAGGAATTTTCGTGGCCAAGAATTTTCTATTCTTTCCTGGTCATGGCTCACGCTCACTTCTTTTTCGATTACATCTCTCGCACGATTCTCCCACCATTGATTAGAAAATCGTTCATTTTTCAAAAAATTTCCAACACGCCGGATCACCAAATTCGATGGTCACTCGAAAATCGTCCGTTGCTGTGGCCCACTAATGGTGTGAAATTCGAATGAAAAAGTTTTTAGAAATAAATTTCTTTCGGAATTCGAACCGTGTATGGCCGGCTTCAAAGGTTCCCCCGCGCTGTCCCTAGGGGCCCCAGAACAGAAGTATCAACTGGTTGATGTAGAGCCCATAGACAGAATGTTATAAAAACAAAAACATGAGAGATAGCGTTCGTTCTCTACCCTGCCAGCCGAAAACAAGGTCAGCCCATTCATTTACTGTAAACAGACGCAAAGTGCTTTGTTGTGAGGAACACAAGAACATGACATGTTTACCTCCTTACCCCGATCCCTCTTCCTCCACGTCTTCCAGAGGTTACGCCCTCCGCCCTACAGCAGGATACACACGCACACGTATACTGGTCATGTGTACAAAAGTGTCACCAACACATGAACAGTGCAAAAAAAAAACACATGACACTCAATCTAGTGATAACCTGCAACATACTGTAAACATACATCAATCAATACATTGTAACATCCCAAGAAAATACACAAAAATAATGGGAAAAACCTATGTGTACCAACCACCGACACCATCGCAGGCTGGTCAGTGGGAAGAATGTCCCTTACATTGGTGATCAGTGGGAAGAATGCCCCTTACATTGGTGATCAGTGGGAAGAATGCCCCTTACATTGGTGGTCAGTGGGAAGAATGTCCCTTACATTGGTGATCAGTGGGAAGAATGCCCCTTACATTGGTGATCAGTGGGAAGAATGCCCCTTACATTGGTGGTCAGTGGGAAGAATGTCCCTTACATTGGTGGTCAGTGGGAAGAATGTCCCTTACATTGGTGATCAGTGGGAAGAATGCCCCTTACATTGGTGATCAGTGGGAAGAATGCCCCTTACATTGGTGGTCAGTGGGAAGAATGTCCCTTACATTGGTGGTCAGTGGGAAGAATGTCCCTTACATTGGGGGTCAGTGGGAAGAATGTCCCTTACATTGGTGGTCAGTGGGAAGAATGTCCCTTACATTGGGGGTCAGTGGGAAGAATGTCCCTTACATTGGGGGTCAGTGGGAAGAATGTCCCTTACATTGGTGATCAGTGGGAAGAATGCCCCTTACATTGGTGGTCAGTGGGAAGAATGTCCCTTACATTGGTGATCAGTGGGAAGAATGCTCCTTACATTGGTGGTCAGTGGGAAGAATGCTCCTTACATTGGTGGTCAGTGGGAAGAATGCTCCTTACATTGGTGATCAGTGGGAAGAATGTCCCTTGCATTGGTGGTCAGTGGGAAGAATGCCCCTTACATTGGTGGTCAGTGGGAAGAATGCTCCTTACATTGGTGGTCAGTGGGAAGAATGCCCCTTACATTGGTGGTCAGTGGGAAAAATGTCCTTTACATTGGGGGTCAGTGGGAAGAATGTCCCTTACATTGGGGGTCAGTGGGAAGAATGCTCCTTACATTGGTGATCAGTGGGAAGAATGTCCCTTACATTGGTGGTCAGTGGGAAGAATGTCCCTTACATTGGGGGTCAGTGGGAAGAATGCCCCTTACATTTGTGGTCAGTGGGAAGAATGCCCCTTACATTGGGGGTCAGTGGGAAGAATGCTCCCAATGCCTAAACCATAGTTAGGAGCTGTGGTCATGTGAAATCAACATTAAGGCACTTGGTATAGAAGCAAGCACTTGCACGGTTAACTCTTTGTAATGCATGGCCAGACGTCTTACACTGTTTTTTTTCCCTGAAAATAAACATTTGATAAAAAGCTGTGCAAATATATTGTGACATTTCAGTTGGACACAACTTCTGTTAGAGAACACCTCCCCCTCCTGGTGTGGAACATTTCTGAGCCAGCACCATGGAGCATGTGCCGGTCTCTACCAACTTGGTGGTCCCGTCACCTTGCTCCTCTTGACCATGTCCGTATGTTGCCATTGGAAATAGGAAACACTCTATGCTTGGTCTTCTCCTGAGGACTTACTACACCATCCCTGACTCCCAGACTAGGTCCCTAGGTAGTCTGTGCCACGAGGTTGGTCTCAGTATGTGGGGAACTGGTTGCTAGTGAATGGACCAAGCATAACACCCCTTTATTACCGGAGTATCTGTTATCTATGCAGTGTCACCCATTTCCTGGCTGGTTGTCTGCTTTAGCGAGTGACACAAATACGGTAGTCATTAGCAACAGTAATATATCCTCCTCTAGACAGATCTATGTTTGGTAGCCTTCTGTACTGTATCTTCTCTAATGTCCTCAGTCCCCTGTTGCCCTGTTCTTTGGATGCGCCGCGCATGCATCTTTTTAAAGACTTCAAACTAGGCAATTTAGATGAAGAATAAAGATCTTTTACACACAAACAGTTCTCAACGACATCTTCCATACACTTTCCTGTACAAAGTTCTCTCGTGCCCCTGAGTAGTGCCCCTTGAGGTAGTCAAACCTGACTAAATCCATAAAGTTCCTTTCTGAAAGCAAGAGTCCATAAAAGACAATAAATTCACAAGAGGTAGCAATAATCCATAACATGATCCAGCTTAAGGTAGCACAAGTCCATATAAGTCCATACGTTCCAGACCCCACTGGGAACCCCAACTGGAGGGTAGTTGGAAGAAAGATCATTGGTTGTGGGGAAGTGCAGCATGGTGTGGCGGCAGCAAAGACACAGAGTCTAGTTTAAATAAAACTTGGAACTTGCGGGATAGTGCCTCTTGGGAAAACTACTCACAGTTCAGTTCAAATGCAGAAGAGTAGCAGGAAGAGATGCACAGACAGCGTCTGTTTCAGAGAGAGGAGTGAGGCCTGGTTGGTCTTACCCCAAAGGAGAAGCTTCCTTGACGATAGTAAATACGTAGACTGTCCTTACTCACCAAGAACCTTTTGTCAGATGGTGTCTCTCTCCCTACTCTACCCACTTTACAAAAAAAAATGCGCAGCAAAACCCTGCTGACCCAAGATGGCCACCAGGGGTCACATGGACGCAGCATAGCCAACAGGGAAAGCTGCTCCATGACCCAGGAAACTATAGAGAAACCAGGTTTCTCTTGACTTCCTCTCCAGGCTGTGGTGCCACTCGGTTGAGCGCCACCTGCAGTGGAGAGAACAGACTGCACCTGCCTACATTGTGTTAGTGAGGAACCCCTAGCAACCTCTGAATGAGCCATAGATGAGAAAGGCTTCCTTAAGCTGGCCATAGATGGTTCTTTTTTATTTATTTATTTTTTTTGATCAACCAGAGGGCTGATTGAAAAAAAAAAACTGTATTCCCTCATCTACACAAGTGAGGTGGATGGTAGAATCCTTCCCAATGGGACATTTTATTCTGACAACAAGATTCCTCCAATTGGTTGCAGCCAATCTGTGAAACAGAGATGTCACTTGTGTCTGCTGAAGTATTAGGTTGCATAGGTTGTGTCTTTGAACTGTCTAGAAGAATTGACTACTCCAGGAAGAGCCAATTCCCTAGTACAGCCCTTTCCTCCTTACACGTCAAAGCCCTCTCTTTTTCTGGGAGTGTCCAGTTTCTGTAAGCTTTTGCATGTAACTGCCTGGGGAGGAGTGAAATGGAAGACTATAGGGTCACTTGAGTGACAGCTTTGAGTCTGCTGGGGATGCTGACATCACATACAAGATTGTGGTCGTGGTCCTTGGTTGAAGGCCAAGTTTATGAGAGGGCTTCCCTTGCAGCTCTGGTCTGAGCACCCTTGAATGTGGTGACAGTGGTACAAGGCTCAAAGAAGCACGGGTGCTGATAGCTTGATAGCAGGTGACCGCCACAGTCAAGAATGCAGTCAAGGTGAGCCAGGGTAATACACAGTGAGACAGCAGCGTGGTCAGGAGGCAGGATGGGGTCAGTACCAAGTTAGCAAGCAGAGCGAAGTCCAGTAGCAAGCCGAGGTCAGCACCAGGAGATCAGGCAGAGAGTAGTCTAAGGCAAGCCGAGGTCAGCACCAGGAGATCAGGCAGAGAGTAGTCTAAGGCAAGCCGAGGTAAGCTCCAGGATATCAGGCAGAGAGTAGTCAGAGGCAAGCCGAGGTCAGGAGCAGGAGATCAGGCAGAGAGTAGTCTAAGGCAAGCCGAGGTCAGCACCAGGAGATCAGGCAGAGAGTAGTCTAAGGCAAGCCGAGGTCAGCACCAGGAGATCAGGCAGAAAATAGTCTAAGGCAAGCCGAGGTCAACACCAGGAGTTCAGGCAGAGAGTAGTCAGAGGCAAGCCGAGGTCAGCACCAGGAGATCAGGCAGAGAGTAGTCTAAGGCAAGCCGAGGTCAGCACCAGGAGATCAGGCAGAGAGTAGTCTAAGGCAAGCCAAAGTCAGCACCAGGAGATCATGCAGAGAGTAGTCAGAGGCAAGCCGAGGTCAGCACCAGGAGATCAGGCAGAGAGTAGCCTAAGGCAAGCCGAGGTCAGCACCAGGAGATCAGGCAGAGAGTAGTCTAAGGCAAGCCGAGGTCAGCACCAGGAGATCAGGCAGAGAGTAGTCTAAGGCAAGCCGAGGTAAGCACCAGGAGATCAGGCAGAGAGTAGTCTAAGGCAAGCCGAGGTCAGCACCAGGAGATCATGCAGAGAGTAGTCTAAGGCAAGCCGAGGTCAGCACCAGGAGATCAGGCAGAGAGTAGTCTAAGGCAAGCCGAGGTCAGCACCTGGAGATCAGGCAGAAAATAGTCTAAGGCAAGCCGAGGTCAGCACCAGGAGATCAGGCAGAGAGTAGTCTAAGGCAAGCCGAGGTCAGCACCAGGAGATCAGGCAGAGAGTAGTCTAAGGCAAGCCGAGGTCAGCACCAGGAGATCAGGCAGAGAGTAGTCTAAGGCAAGCTGAGGTAAGCATCAGGAGATCAGGCAGAGAGTAGTCTAAGGCAAGCCGAGGTCAGCACCAGGAGATCAGGCAGAGAGTAGTCTAAGGCAAGCCGAGGTCAGCACCAGGAGATCAGGCAGAGAGTAGCCTAAGGCAAGCCGAGGTCAGCACCAGGAGATCAGGCAGAGAGTAGTCTAAGGCAAGCCGAGGTCAGCACCAGGAGATCAAGCAGAGAGTAGTCTAAGGCAAGCCGAGGTCAGCACCAGGAGATCAGGCAGAGAGTAGTCTAAGGCAAGCCGAGGTCAGCACCAGGAGATCAGGCAGAGAGTAGTCTAAGGCAAGCCGAGGTCAGCACCAGGAGATCAGGCAGAGAGTAGTCTAAGGCAAGCTGAGGTAAGCATCAGGAGATCAGGCAGAGAGTAGTCTAAGGCAAGCCGAGGTCAGCACCAGGAGATCAGGCAGAGAGTAGTCTAAGGCAAGCCGAGGTCAGCACCAGGAGATCAGGCAGAGAGTAGCCTAAGGCAAGCCGAGGTCAGCACCAGGAGATCAGGCAGAGAGTAGTCTAAGGCAAGCCGAGGTCAGCACCAGGAGATCAAGCAGAGAGTAGTCTAAGGCAAGCCGAGGTCAGCACCAGGAGATCAGGCAGAGAGTAGTCTAAGGCAAGCCGAGGTCAGCACCAGGAGATCAGGCAGAGAGTAGTCTAAGGCAAGCCGAGGTCAGCACCAGGAGATCAGGCAGAGAGTAGTCTAAGGCAAGCCGAGGTCAGCACCAGGAGATCAGGCAGAGAGTAGTCTAAGGCAAGCCGAGGTCAGCACCAGGAGATCAGGCAGAGAGTAGTCTAAGGCAAGCCGAGGTCAGCACCAGGAGATCAGGCAGAGAGTAGTCTAAGGCAAGCCGTGGTCAGCACCAGGAGATCAGGCAGAGAGTAGTCTAAGGCAAGCCGAGGTCAGCACCAGGAGATCAGGCAGAGAGTAGTCTAAGGCAAGCCGAGGTCAGCACCTGGAGATCAGGCAGAAAATAGTCTAAGGCAAGCCGAGGTCAGCACCAGGAGATCAGGCAGAGAGTAGTCTAAGGCAAGCCGAGGTCAGCACCAGGAGATCAGGCAGAGAGTAGTCTAAGGCAAGCTGAGGTAAGCATCAGGAGATCAGGCAGAGAGTAGTCTAAGGCAAGCCGAGGTCAGCACCAGGAGATCAGGCAGAGAGTAGTCTAAGGCAAGCCGAGGTCAGCACCAGGAGATCAGGCAGAGAGTAGTCTAAGGCAAGCCGAGGTCAGCACCAGGAGATCAGGCAGAGAGTAGTCTAAGGCAAGCCGAGGTCAGAATCCAGAATCCACATAACAGGGTCAGGAGCAAGCAGGGTCAGCAATGGAAGATCAGTCATTATAAACACGAACACAGGATCACGGATCAAAGGAAGCTGAAGAACATCCAGTGACTGGTACACAGCAGAGTCTCCTTTAAATAGGCAGCTTGGCACCAATGCGGGAAGATATGCGCCTAAGTGTCGTGCATGCTGGATATTAGCCTGCGCTTGTCTGTGCTAGTACATGTGCATGAGCATTAGCTGCACGGGAATGAGCAGCAGCTGAACAAAAAGAAGAATAACATTGGCTGCACTCGTTTCCTGAAAACGGTGATGCCGAGTAGCAGTCTTGGGGCTTTTGGATGTCTACACAAGGGAGGATTTTGCAGGTAAATAGTATGCAAAAAATATGTTAACTGCATATAATCTTATGGGAAGATCTCTGTTGAATAGTCTGGTGACAGGGTCTCTTTAAATATTATGTCATATGCAATGGCAGAATGATGTTGTTTTCTTGCTACTCTGTGCTCATATAGATCCATAACTGGAAGACCTTTCGTGGGTTAAAGCACTAACACAGATGATTGGTGTACAGCCACTCGATGTATCCTGCCTTGAAGATCCTTCCTTGCTCTTACTCTTCCTGTTATGGGTTGACAACTACTCCCCCCATCATGCTCCTATATTGTCACTGTGTCCCATGTGCCTCTGATGGGGGCAAGCAGCCATGCCAAAACATTGGGTGGGAATGGTCCACCATTGTCACCATTATGAAGCCGGTCCAGAGCTATGATGCTTAACTGGAGTGAGCACATGTAGACAGGAAGTGGATGAAAGTTTTTTTTCTGAAAGATTAAACAAGGCACTTATTTACATCACAATGCTTTAGCAAACTAAATGTCATACAGTTTGGGTTCATATCATTAAATATGGCGGAAATAAGTACTAATTTTATGTATATGAATAATGTTTCTATTTTTATCCCATTGGACAGGTATGAGTGACTTTTGCTCCCCACCAATCATTGTTACCCCAGAAGATGATGCCTGGGATATTGACACTTCTTCCTATGCTGACTGTGGGCATTTTGTGGACTGGGATCAGTTCCCCACCAAGCCTCAGAAGAAGAGTCCTTCACATCTGGAAATCCCCTTCTCTGCCAAGGAACTAAAGCGGATGGCCAGAGAAGGTACTTGGACTGGCCATCGAACCCTGAGAGCAGAGGCCTACAATAAGATCACCAAGAACATCAGCTGCCGGATATTCACACCGAATGCCAAGGTTTATCATGATGTAGCCGAGAGGCTCTTCGGTCCTGATGGCACAATTGACCATCCTTTGCCAGATTTTGTGGATGGATGTCTTCTGCCCATGTTCTGCCTTAATGCTAGAGGAGAGAAGGCTGTGAAGAAGGTACTGATCTGTATTGCTAATCAGTATCCAGACATCACCTATTCCCCTGCCTTGCCGGCAGTGGTGGCGCTCTTGATGCACTTCAGTGAAGATGAGGCAGAGTGTTTCGAGAAGACTTGCCACCTCATCTCCTGCACTGATCCACACAAGTCTTACATTGAGCAAAGCTTCTTGTCCTACGAAGCCTCAAGCATGACTTTTGGTGACTTGGCCAAGAAATATTGTCAAGCTGGTCATAAGTTAATCGTCACCCACAGTGAAAATTCAGCAGAAGTCTTTTCTGACTGGCAAACATGGATCTTTGGTGACTTACCCTTTGAGTATGCCATTAGGGTCTTTGACGTTTTTCTTCTTGAGGGCAACAAAGTTTTGTATCGAGTGGCTCTAGCTCTGCTCAAACAGTACAAACTCCAAACTGATTATGTAGGACAAGACATCAGGGCCGACATCCAGAATTTTGTGAAGAACATCTCCCAATATGTTTGTGCGGAGAAGCTGTTAGATAAAGCTTTCAGCATTCGACTTTTCACCCACAAAGAGATCTGGCTGTTGCACATGGCCAACAGGAAAGCCTTGTCCCAAAGTGGGATTACTGTAATGCAGCCAAGGTACGTGGAATATTAGCTGTCCACCAAGTATTCCATTAACAGACAAAATCATGATACGCTCATCAGAAATTCTCTGTTCCTCGAGGTTCCTCCTTTGTACTCAGTGTTTGTGTACATTGGCTTTTTCCTAACTTTGTGAAGCATTCTCAAAGGTTCTGAAAAGCATTGTTTGAATTTCTAGTTGGTAAACTCATCCCATTAGCGATCTGAGTTTTGCTAAAAGCACCATGCTTTCTGTTTCAGGTCAGACACTCATGTACACAAGATCCTTCCTGCTAGTTTTAATTAATATATATCTGAAGCCCAAACTTTTCTTCAAGTTGGGAACCGGGGTTCTTTCTGTCCCATTGGGCAGATTTCCATTCCTGTGAGAGGAAATCTCTCTAGAGTGGGTTTGTCACTAGAGATGGGCTAGATGTCGACGCTGGCTGTGAACACACAAAGGGGCTATTCGCCCGCTGCACCCCACACAGGGCGGACTGACCATTTGGAAACTCGGGCACTGCCCAAGGGCCTGGCGTCAGTAGGGGGCTCCATGAGATGCCCCTGGTACCTTTTTCATATCCTTTTTTGAGTGTGGGCATGGATACCGGGGCCCCATGATCCCCTATTGCCTGGGGGCCCCATGAGTTGTAAGTCCACCCATGGCCCCACAATGCTCTGTGCCCTGACAGTGCATTGTGATTGGCCAAAGCAATGCACCTGATCAAAGGTCAGTTGCAATGCTTTGGCCAATAACAGCATATGATGACATCACAAGGGGGCAGAAGTGACCCTGCCCGTTGTAATGTCATCACAGCATATAGGAACTGTCATCCCAGCGCAGCTGTAATTAAAAAAAAAATGTTGATGTAGGGGCTCCCCTCAAAATCCATACAAGACCCGAAGGGCTTAGTATGGAAGGGGGGGGGGGCACCACCCTTTTTGTTTTCTAAATTTTAACTGCTGGACAATGAGAGGCAATCGGATATTCCCTGGATCAACTTTCCCTATAAATTATATCCAGTTATTTTCTGTGTATCCAAGAAAGAATCCAGGACTTTCCTACAGCAATCCACTGAGCTGGCCAGAACAAACTCTTGAGGGAGTCTATTCCACATTCTCACAGCTCTCACTGTAAAGAAACCTTTCCGTGTTTGGAGATTAAATCTCTTTTCCTCCAGACATAAAGAGTGGTCCCTTGTCCTCTGTGATGACCAGTTAGAGTCAACTTACCTAAGTGGCCTATAAGGAGACTCTGGCCACTCCTGGCTGGTGCGTCAAAAACTATTATGGATTTTTCTGGCTGAGATGCTAGAAAAAAAAAATGCAATTGCAGAGAACAAATATGTTGCAAGACACCCAGCTCTTTCAGTTTATCCATTCTACTGGGTTTATTATTGCATTTTATACACAAGATAAGAAAAGGGGTGGTGTGAGATGGTATTAACCTCCCTGGCGGTATGATTCTTTCCGATTTTTTTGTGCGGAAAGCGGTAATATTTTGCATGGAAATATGTACTTTTTTATTGTAGGCTGTAATTTTTAGGAATAACTCACTGAAATCTGTCCGAACAAGAGTCTAGTAAACATTCCGGGGAGGATAAAATTTGAAACACGAAATCATAAATTATAATTTAATAAATAATCATAAAAAATAATAATATAATAATAAATTTAATTCAATAATATAATCAAACCAAAAACACTGAAATGTGAAATACAGAGGCAAATTCGCACATCACTGAGCTCAGTCGCAAAATCGTTTTCAGTGTCTGATGATGAATTTCCCCCACGAATCATTATCACTCAATTCTGCAAGTGGTTCTGATTTACTATCGCTGTTCTAAAACCGCTTTTGACGCAAAGGGATGCTTTTTCTAAGTTTCCAGGCAGAAAGAACATTCAAAATGCAGGCAGGGCGCAGGACAAAGCAGTAGGGACAAATGCATTGAAACAGCAATGACAGCAAAAATGACATTTTTTAAAAATTTCAAATTTCCCGCCGGTTCCGGCGCCCGTACGTCCCGACGTCACAGGGACCGAAACACAGAAGCCGGATGCCGGCATCGGCCGGAGGAGATGGCCGGGGACGCTGCAGGGGACACATCGCGGGAGCGAAGGACAAGGTAAGTGCTGCAGGGACCCCCAGAGCAACGCCGCATGGTAAGCCTGAGTGTAGCTCGATGTTACCGCTCTTGGTATAGAAATTTTACCCCGAGCTACACTCGGGAAAACCGCTAAGGAGGTTAAAAACCAGAAAATAGAATAATGTCACATTTCACGTTACCAGCTATCTCTTAGATCTCATGTACACTGGAGGGACGTTTAATAACAGCGTTTTTGCATTACCGTTTAGCAGCATTTTGCCGCCAATAACAGCTTTTTCCAGTGTTTTTTCCGCATTTGCGTTTTTCAGCGTTTTTTTGACCCCAAAAAATTTTTAGGGTCAAAAAAACATCCGAAAACGCCGGTTTGTGTCATTTTACTGCCTTTTGCTGCGTTGCAATGTTTCTACAGCTAAAAAACTCCTCTAGAAACCCACTAGTTCTGTTTTTTTTCCAGCCAAAAAATTTCCCTGTCCAAAAACGTTGATTCCAGTCTCTGTGTGTATGGACACATAGGATAACATGCTGGGGGGTTTACTGGCTGTAGAAAAAAACGCCAAAAACGCCAAAAGCCAAAAACAGCCGCTGTAAAAACGCCCCGTGTGCATGAGGACTAAAAGTTGCAAACCTTAAGGCCCCTTTCAGATGGGGCGGATCCATCAGTGGGATCCTCCTGCTCACTGGGTGATCTTTCCGCTGATCCCCGATGAGCAGGCAGGTGACAGGTCTGTGTCCGCTTTGCTGCTGCAGAGCGGACACAGACACAGCCTACTGATTTCAATGGGATGGACGGATGAAAACAGGACCGCCAGTCCATTTCCACCCCGATTGTCATCTGATTCGATCTGCTGGATGAATGGGGAACGGATCCCCATCTGTCTGTTTTTGGTGTGCAGGATCGGATCGGATGATGGTGAGTGTCAGTCGCTGACAGGGCCGCAGATAAGGGGGTACCACTAGTTCTCCTGTACAGGGCCCAGGCCAGCGGGGGGGTCCAGGCAGCTGGTTGAATCAGATGTGGGCAGAGAAGGTGGCTTCTCCTTTTCTCCCTCCCTCTGGCTTTCAGCTGCTGCAGAAAGAGCCATACGGGGGATCGGTTCCAATAATTGCCCCCCTTGCCACACCATCACCCTCCCTGTGCACCATATGTTTCCCCCTGCTGCCCAAGCTCCCCTGTGTGCCCCCACAGTACTTCCGGCTTCCCTCCTTTCCTTTCCACTGGCATCTGCAAGCACACAACAGAATCCTTCAGGATGGAGAGTGGGGGAAGGGCCCGTAAATATGTCACATTTACTAGCCCCAGGGGCGGACTGACCATTTGGACACTTGGGCACTGCCCGAGGGCCCGGGGTCAATAGGGGGCTCCATGAGATGCCCCTGGTACCTTTTTCATAGGCATTTTTGAATTTGGGCAAGGACACAGGGGCCCCATGATCCCCTATTGCCCGGGGGCCCCATGAGTTGTCAGTCCGCCCCTGACCAGCCCCTTCATTTCCTCAATGAACACAATGAGTGATTTGCAACAATCACTCACTGTTTTCATTTAGAACTGAAGCATAGGAAACTGTGTGTTTCTTTTGCTGGAGGGGCCCCGTCAGGTTTGCTGTATGAGGCCCTGTAGTTTCTAACAGCAGCCCTGGCCGCTGACACCCACCGGTCCATAGAAGTCTATGAATGGATTGATCAGGTCCGCCTGAAAAACGGACAGGTGGACCCCGTGTGTCCGCTCGTGTGAAAGGACCCAAAACCTTGAGAAGGGAGGGGGTGAGAGAGCATTCTAGTAGAAAGTCCAGACCAGGGGTGGACTGACCATTCGAACACTCGGGCACTGCCCGAGGGCCCAGGGTCAGTAGGGGGCCCTATGAAATGCCCCTGGTACCTTTTTTGGGTGTGCTTTGAGTGTGGGCAAGGACACGGGCCCCATGATCCCCTATTGCCCGGGGGCCCCATGAGTTGTCAGTCTGCCCCTGGTCCAGACCGTATAAAAAATGGAATGAATTTCTTCTTTGTCATCATATACAATCAGTATCTTGAATACAAGTAGGGAACCGCAGTGCGGCCATGCAGGAGGGGGGTGGGGGTGGGGGGGGGGGGGGTGCTACGTCCCATCAATAGTTACTGTGTCTCTATAAACAGTAATTATTACAGCTTTTGTAACTATGTGTGATGCGTAATGACCTGATAATAGATACTTCATGCTGATGATAAAATATTTATCACGGTCATCGCTGATGGAATGACATTGAGCCCGGGTTCACACTGACGCGGTTACGGAATTCGCAGTGTTTTGTGTGCGCATTCTGCACCGCATCAGAATCGCTCCCCGTTCATGCGTTCCACTGCGGGGGTGTATGTTAAGTTAGCAACACCCTGAAAGCGGTCCGCAAAATGCGGTGCGATTTGCAGAATCAGATCAGATAGGTGTGAATACCTGTGCGATCTGATTCTAGTGCGATCTGATTCTAGTGCGATCTGATTCTAGTGCGATCTGATTCTAGTGCGATCTGATTCTAGTGCGATCTGATTCTAGTGCGATCTGATTCTAGTGCGATCTGATTCTAGTGCGATCTGATTCTAGTACGGACACAAAAAAGGGTCCTGCACATTTTTGTTGCGGGTGCGGTGCGATTAGAGACATACAAAATGTACGACTCCGATCGCACCGCACACAAATCACATGTGATTGGCACTGGAATGCGGCACGGTTCCTGTGCGAATCACATGCGATATGCCGCACCGCATGTATGTGAACCCGGGCTAAATGTACAGTATGTAGCAGGGGTGGACTGACAACTCATGGGGCCCCCGGGCAATAGGGGATCATGGGGCCCCTGTGTCCTTGCCCAAACTCAAAAAAGCCTATGAAAAAGGTACCAGGGGCATCTCATGGGGCCCCCTACTGACCCCGGGCCCTCTGGCAGTGCCCGAGTTTCCAAATGGTCAGTCCGCCCCTGGTATGTAGTTAGGTACGCTGTTTTATGCAGATTTTATTTGAAGTTTAACAAACATATTGGGTTAACTGCTTCCCAACCGCCCCATAGCAGAACTACTGCTACAGAGAAGCAGGGCTGCGCAAAATCATGTATATATATATATGTGATTTTGTATTTCTGGGTAGGGGGGCACCCACGTGCATCTCCCTACCCCATGCTGCCACTGCCTTCTACAGGTGTTGATGACCGGGTCCCGGCCAGAGATTCTCTGCAACCCTAGTACTGCCAGGCAGAAGTGCTAACCATTTAGCCACTGTGCTGCCCATAGATTTACTGAGAGCTGATTTTGGAGTGCACTGCTCTAAGCCCCCATTCACACCTGAGTGTAGCACATTCCCACTTAAGTTTTTTCTTTTTTCACACATTAACAAGTGTCACACCTAGGGCAGCCAATTCACTTGAAGGGACTGCCCTTAGTGACAAATGCCCCAAAGTAGCTCCAGAACCTTTTTTCGTTCGCGGAGCGATGGGCCTTTTTCAGAGGGCATTTTGGTGTGCTTGTAGCTCATGCAACGCATGTCTGCTACCTTTGGGTACCATTAACAGTTATTGGCCCTGCAAGAGTGACCCGTGGTTGCAGCGCGCTTTCCGAAACGCGTGGAAAGATACACATTTTTATGTTTATTGTTGCGTGAGCGCTGCATTTATATTTGTTATTCCAAAATATTATTTTTTGTTACAATTTTTGTTCACAATAGAAAGTAGCAGCTATATATAGTTTTATCATTTTGTTATTCACTTTTTTATTGTTTTGAGCGCAGTTTATATTTAGAAAGGTGGAATTTTTTATATACTGTATACTGTATATTTTTCACCTAGAGATAAACGGTGTGTCATGCAGCCTTAAACTTGTTGGGCTCAACAGTCATGTTTAGTTTCCCCGCGCAACTGCTATACCAGGGAATTAGAGGCTGTAATGCAGGCCATAGACGGGTCGAAAATCGGGCGATTTTTCAGCCTAAAAAAAAATCGGCCGATTTTCGCACAGTTAGTGGGTTAATTCGTCAGCCATTTTTCTGAGTTTTTGCACATTTTTTTTATTGGTAAAGTTGGAAAAAAATCAGCCGATTGCCCGATTTTCCCGGCAATGATGGGCAAATCGGCCGATCGTTTTACCAATAAAAAATCTGCGCATGAGCCGTGACCTGCAAGAAGAAGAAAGAGAAGAAGAAGAAGAATAAGAATTCCAGTCCGCTATTATATTTGACATGAAAAAGTCTTGCGGTTGCAACAATGTATCCATTTGTATCTGAATAAATACATTTGTATACATTGTTGCAACCGCAAGACTTTTTCATGTCAAATATAATAGCAGAGCTCTCTGCAGTGACAGAAGTAATTAAATGCCGGCCGTAGACGGGATGAAAATCGGCCGATTTTTTTACCGTTGGTGGTAACGTCGGCCTATTGAACGACCAATTTTTGTTTTGTTTTTTTTTTAAAATGGACGGTTTTCAACCCGTCTATGGCCTGCATTAGTACATATACAGTATATTGACTGTAGAAAAAAACAGCCACTGTAAAAACATCAAGTGTGCACGAGGACAGCGGCTGTTTTTTGCTTTTGGCGTTTTTTTCTACATGCAGTAAACCCCCCCCCAGCATGTTATCCTATGTATCCATACACACACAGACTGGAATCAATGTTTTTTTGGCTGGAAAAACCCCCCAGAACTGGTGGATTTCTAGAGAAGTTTTTTAGCTGTAAAAATGCTCTAATGCTAAAAAGCGAAAATGCGTAAAAACGTGGCTAAACGCTAATGCAAAAACGCAAAGAAAAGCTGAATACCTCATGTTTTTAACGTGACTTTACACAGCTAACATTACCAGCGTTATCAAATCGTCCCGCGTGCAGGGGGGGGCTCATTTTATTCTGCGTTCCTGTACTGTATATAGATGTTACGCTGAGGTTGGCACAGTCCTGCCACCCCGATAATCATGTAATCACAATGTTGTATCTCTCGGCAGGCAGCCTGCGCATATGTCAGTGGACATCTCGAATTTCAGCTCTGAAATTGTCACAGCTCAGGAAATGAGGGTGGTTTGGTCCTGGATACCGGAACGGTTTTCCTTGTACCCCCCTGTCCTGCTCTTCTCTACGCTGGAACATGGCTACAGCTTACAGAGGTCAGTGGTCAAATATCTAAGGGCTGCATAACTTTTTCTCCAAAGCAAAAACAGCCACGGTCGCTGCCTCTGCAGCTAAAGAGCGAGGTGGTGGTGGTGGGGGGCAATAAAAGCATGACTCGACCGCAGCGTTTTACCACTCCCAACTGCTAGTGTGAAGAATCCCTTACCGCCAAAATGTAAATGTTTTGATTCCTGTACTAATTTGCCATTTTGTGTTTTCACGTAAAAAGTGATCTCTGCGTAAAAAAATAACACTTTTGCGCACAGTTTAGAAATTATTCCAAAAATGATGCAAAAGAGAAGCATGAAACTAATCTCACAAACGTAGATCAAAGACGCTGCACTCCCCCCCCCCCAAATGACACCAAATGATTGTGCAAATGTATGCTACTGGTTCAGAATGATCCAACGCCTGGTCGTAGCCTCAGAAATAGCCCCAAACTACCACAAAAAGGAAAGAGGATCCATAGCGCACTATCACCAAGCCAATAAATAAATACGTGCTCACAAGGGGAGATATTACAATTGCATATAAGAATTCGCCATGCCCCGACCCTATGCGTTTCGTCCACGTAGATGTCCTGAGGATGTAGATCCTATGGATCCTCTTTCTTTTGTGATGTTTTGGGGCTTACAAATAAAGTGCAGTGCTGCACTTTATTTGTATTTATTTTGCACCAGAGGTTTTTACGTGGTTACCTGAGTGTATCAGCTGCTATCACAGAGAGCGCTCACTATTATTATTACTGCATGTTTTGGGGCTTGTTTTGAGGATATGACTGGGCATTGGATTGGTCAAAACTGGCAGCAGTTAAAGTGTCACTAAACCCACAGCAGTACAATCAGTCTGTGTATGCAGTAAGGGATGCTTTTTATACTCACTGTGGGACCTAAGGGGTTAATCCTCTGCATTGTGTAAAAAGTCTGTTTGATCCTGTCTTCTCTGATCCTCCCCTTCTCCTACTGTCCACAATCCATCTACTGCTAGTACAGAGCCTTGGATGCAAGCTGCACATGCTCAATTTGGTCTGTATTGCTAGAGAGTATTTTCTTTTCTTCGGAGGGTGCATGTGATTAGCACAGGGCCAATCAGCACTGTCCAGACAGAGGGTCAGGGGTCCTGCAGCCTCATTGGACAGTCAGAAGAGAATGAAAACGCCTACAAGCTTTAATCAGTGCTCTGTTGGACACTGATAGAAGTCACAAGAATGCTATATACTGCTGATGAGAAAAGATATTTAGCAGTTTATATTTACTAAAATAATTGCATTTCCATGTTGTGTGTACTGTGGGAGACCAGATATAGTGAATGCGGGGTCCGGGGGGACCAGATATAGTGAATGCAGGGTCTGGGGAGACCGGATATAGTGAATGCAGGGTCCGGGGAGAGCGGATATAGTGAATGCGGGGTCCGGGGGGACCAGATATAGTGAATGCAGGGTCCGGGGAGAGCGGATATAGTGAATGTGGGGTCTGGGGAGAGCGGATATAGTGAATGCAAGGTCCGGGGAGAGCGGATTTAGTGAATGCAGGGTCCGGGGAGAGCGGATATAGTGAATGTGGGGTCTGGGGAGAGCGGATATAGTGAATGCGGGGTCCGGGGAGACCAGATATAGTGAATGCAGGGTCCGGGGGGAGCGGATATAGTGAATGCAGGGTCCGGGGAGAGCGGATATAGTGAATGCAAGGTCCGGGGAGAGCGGATATAGTGAATGCAGGGTCTGGGGAGACCGGATATAGAAAATGCGGGATCCGGAGAGAGCGGATATAGTGAATGCGGGGTCTGGGGAGAGCAGATATAGTGAATGCGGGGTCCGGGGAGAGCGGATATAGTGAATGCGGGGTCTGGGGAGAGCGGATATAGTGAATGCGGGGTCCGGGGAGAGCGGATATAGAGAATGCGGGGTCCGGGGAGAGCGGATATAGTGAATGCGGGGTCCGTGGAGAGTGAATATAGTGAATGCGGGGTCCGGGGAGAGCAGATATAGTGAATGCGGGGTCTGAGGAGAGCGGATATAGTGGATGAGGGGTCTGGGGAGAGCAGATATAGTGAATGCGGGGTCCGGGGAGAGCGGATATAGTGAATGCGGGGTCTGGGGAGAGCGGATATAGTGAATGCAGGGTCTGGGGAGAGCGGATATAGTGAATGAGGGGTCTGGGGAGAGCGGATATAGTGAATGCGGGGTCCGGGGAGAGCGGATATAGTGAATGCGGGGTCCGGGGAGAGTGGATATAGTGAATGCGGGGTCCGGGGAGAGCGGATATAGTGAATGCAGGGTCCATGGAGAGTGAATATAGTGAATGCGGGGTCCGGGGAGAACAGATATAGTGAATGAGGGGTCCGGGGAGAGCGGATATAGTGAATGAGGGGTCTGGGGAGACCGGATATAGTGAATGCGGGGTCTGATGAGAGCGGATATAGTGAATGCGGGGTCCGGGGAGAGTGGATATAGTGAATGCGGGGTCTGGGGAAAGCGGATATAGTGAATGCAGGGTCCGGGGAGAGCGGATATAGTAAATGCGGGGTCCAGGGAGACCAGATATAGTGAATGTGGGGTCCGGGGAGACCAGATATAGTGAATGTGGGGTCTGGGAAAAGCGGATATAGTGAATGCAGGGTCCGGGGAGAGCGGATATAGTGAATGCAGGGTCCGGGGAGAGCGGATATAGTGAATGCAGGGTCTGGGGAGAGCGGATATAGTGAATGCAGGATCTGGGGAGAGCGGATATAGTGAATGCGGGGTCCGGGGAGAGCGGATATAGTGAATGCGGGGATGCAATTAAAGTTCATGTGCGTGTGAAGGCTGGCATCCAAATACTTTTGGCAATATAGTGTATATCTGATACAAGCTCCACTTTTCCACTCCCATGATGCCTTGGAAACCTACCTGAACAGAAACAGTGATACTTGTATATCTAATTGCAGATTTTATTCCCGCTGTGAAGGGTGTGAACCTACCGTCTTGCTCATCAAGACAACTACAAGCAAGGTAATCAAGAGCTCCTACACATAACTAAAACATTTTTATTGATTTTTTTTCATTTAGTGGCAACAAATTATACAGACAGTAAAACAGTCATAGTACTGATATTTATCCACCGTGTCCTCTGGTCTTCTGGTCTCCTAGGTTTGGTTCTCCCCCCAGATAATGTCTACATTGTCTACATTGAGTTTGTATGATCTTGTCTTGGTTGGGTTTCTCTAGAAATCCACTACCCTACTTGCAAGGTTAACTGGCTTATGTGCAAACTGTCCCTTTTTTTTTTTTTTGGTCACGGGTACATGACTGTGATGGGGAGATTGGATAAACTTCTTCAAGGAAAGCTTCTTTCAACAGAAGATGTATTATATGCGCCTCTCTGTCCTTCTGCTCCTATGTTGCAACTTCCGTCAGTATCTTCAGCAATCGGGGACTGTTCAATACCTGTGTTTTCCACCTCATGTTCCTTCCTCCAACCCCCACATCAGTACAGGACCCAAGGTCAGAGGAAGGAACCACAGTAAGTGGTGCGGAACATAGACATCTGACAGTCCCAGAAGTGTTGAACACCAAAGGGTCTGACAGAGGCAGCAGCTCTGTAATGGTGGTAAGGTCCCAGAAAGGTGAGTATTACACCTCTATTTACTTTTTGTTTTTTAATTTAGTGCCAACAAATTCTGCAGACAGTAATTCTGCCAAAGAATTGGTGTTTATCCACCATGTTCTCTGGTTTTCTTGTCTCCTGGGTTTTGTTCCCACCACTGATGTGTATATGGAGTTTGTACGGTCTCATCTTTGTTGGGTTTCTCTCAAAATCCCATCATACGCATGATAGCCCCTTTATGGGTGGAAGTCAACCTGAAACGGTGACACCAGATAAGGACAAATAGGGATCCTGTTGGGAAATAAATCTGGGACCTTGGTGTAGAAAAGAAACGTCCAACCACTTTGTCGCTGTGCTGTGTAAGCAGGTGCAGTTAGCTAGTTTTCTGCTAGGTGCCTCTGTTGCAAAATAGTGTCTGGTTACAGAAAGCAGTGTCATCAGGTGCTAGGCCTGTTTTAGTTACAGCCAGGGCCGGACTGACCATTCAAGCACTCGGGCACTGCCCGAGGGCCCGGGGTCAGTAGGGGGCCCCATGAGATGCCCCTGGTACCTTTCATTGGCTTTTTCATATGCTTTTTTGGGTGTGGGCGAGGACACAGGGGCCCCATGATCCCCTATTGCCCGGGGGCCCCATGAGTTGTCAGTCCACCCCTGGTTAGAGCCCTCCTGTAGTGATATAATAGGTTAGTCAGAGTCCAGTTATAAGCTAGCTTGAGAGGAACCCTAGTGCAGTTGGCGCATGGGAGCCAGAGACCTCACTATCAGGCAGATGTAGCCAACAAGTCAAGGCCTTGGACACGGCTGGAGGCTGGAAGACCCCCATCCAGAAGAGTCAGCTGTAGCCATCCTGTCTCTTACGTAGGTGGGGGCTAGGGTGGGTTGCAAAAGACCTTTTAGCCAGGCCAAGAGTTCCCTGGAGTGCAGCTATCCCCCTGGAGGGTATGGGGAGGGGTGTAGCGACTGCAGAGATCCCATCTCAATGAGTACTAATGACCCCAAGTGGAGAGAGACTGTTTAAGGGAAGACAGCTTACTAAAACGTGCTGCACAAAGCTTTCACATATGACTACTGCGGACCGTCCACTAAATATAATTAAAAATATACTGTCAAGTGACCCTGGAGAGTATGTCAATATGTGATGTGATAGTTTCTGCCATCTTTCAAGTACCACCAGTAAAGTGCAGCAGCCCTATTTGTGTGTGGACATTCCCTCCTTAGGGGATCTAAAGTTTAACAGCCAGGAATATCAGGAGGAGGTCTCTGTCATGAACTGGGGGGTTACAGCCTCAGCAGGAGGTTGCTGTTCTAGCAGGAGAGGGACCCGGGGCAGGGACCTGTTCTGTTGGCACCAACATATAGCCAATCACAAGCCCCTTATATGGCTGCCCATTTTTTTCACTCATATGGACATCTAAGGACCCATTCACCCTTTATGGTAGTGTTGTGTAGTGTTCACAGATGCATGTTAAGTTAAGGAAGTCTATTCTGCCAACGCACCATAACACAGCCGAAATCAGACGTGTCCAATTTTTAGTAACGCAGTCACGGGATGTATGTTGTGGTATACAGCAGTGCGGGTGCGTTGCCCACTACTATTTATGGACAACTTGGTTTGCAGTAAATGCAGGTAACGCATGCATGTGAAGGGCCGTAAGGGAAGAATACTTCATATATTTTCTGTTTGGAGAGATCTGAAGATGGTATCTCTCTGTGTGTTTCGCAGGTGTGCGGAGCCTACCTCTCTACTGACTGGAATGAACGGAGGAAATGCTGTGGACAAGTGGCCACTTTTTTCGGTACTGGAGAATGCTTTGTGTTCACTGTAAGTTGTCCCAGATGTAGATAAAGGAGACTGAAAATATGTTTTTGTATTTAAATATATACTGTATATGTATATGTCGCAGTCAAAGTTGAAAATGAAGCCTTGAGATACCTAGAAGAAGCATATCCTGCATGATCAGCACTTCAGGTTACATCCAGTGTTGTAGGACATGGGGTGGATGAAGGAATCCCCCATGTGGAATATTGTATTCTGACAAAATTTGGACAGTTCATGCTGGACCAGATGAATTTCAATCAGTCTATAGATAGCTTAACCCGGCCTTTCTCAACCACCCTGGGGTGCCTTGAGGTTTCTTCACGGGTGCCTTGGCAAAATGTCTAAAAATTGCCCAAAACTTGTATACAAGCCAGCGGGTGGAATGAGCCCGCCTTTTAGCTACACAAAGTCACAGGTTTTCATTGTGCACCATGTCGACCTTCTAGCCGCCAGTATCCTAACAACCAATGACATCATCAGTTGATAAGGAGGATGTCATCTGCCTGCACAGCATCCTAGTTTGACTCTCCCCCGCCCCTCTCCATCAGTGCTGGGGTCACATTAGCTCAGTGATGGAAAAAAACTGAGGGAGAAGAGAAACAATGGAATACTAGTCAGTACCAGTGTGAAAAAGTGTATTTGCTTTGGAAGAATAAATCACCTCTAATGTTGGGTGTCCTACATGTGTGGATGTTGCTGTGTTATATAAAACTATTAGAATAGTTTTTCACATTTTAGAATGGGGTGCCTCAAGCCTGTCCATAATTTGTAAGGGTGCCTTGACTGAAAAAGGTTTAGAAACACTGGCTTAACCCATTGCCTCCCATGTAACACATATGTGTGGCGGCAAGAGGGTGGGCTTCAATGCCCACATGCTGCACATACAGTATGCATTGCTGGGCATCATCAGTCCAGAGCACCTGCTGCCATTTTTCTGCACCTCAGTTCCTATATTTTCATGCATAGTTGAGTCGCTTAGCCTTGTTTCCATGTCCTATGCATGAAAACATAGGAAATGGGATTTAGAAAAATGGTGGCAGGTGGTCTGGACTGAAAATCAAAATGTGAAATATTTGGCTGTAGAGGAGGCAGTTTGTTTGCGAAAGACTGGAGAGTGGTGCAATAATGAGTGTCTACAGGTAACTGTGAAGCATGGTGGAGGTTGCTTGTAAGTTTGGAGCTGCATTTCTGCAAATGGAGTTGGAGATTTGGTTAGGATCAGTGGTGTCCTCAATGCTGAGAAAAACAGGCAGGTATTTATCCATCATGCCATACCATCAGGGAGGCGTGTGATTGGCTTACTTGAAGAGCCACTGTTAGTTTTTGAGGCACAGGACCCCAATGTAGAACGATACACAAAGGTTGCAACAGCTGTTCAGAATGCCATCCAGTGCTACAGAGTCATCTATGATGAGAAAAAAAGAGCTACTACTCAGACATCACTGGATCCATTTTTCCAGAGGGTAGAGAGAATTGAATCCATCAAAAAACCTGTCAACCTCATCAACATCAGATGTGAGTGACATTTCATCTTGCCCTCTATCTCCTATTGCTGATGATCCTTCAGCTCCAACAACATCAAGTGTGAGCCAAATTCCATCTTGCCCTCCATCTCCTATTGCTGATGATCCTTCAGCTCCGTCAACATCAGATGTGAGTGACATTTCATCTTGCCCTCTATCTCCTATTGCTGATGATCCTTCAGCTCCGTCAACATCAGGTGTGAGCCAAATTCCATCTTGCCCTCCATCTCCTATTGCTGATGATCCTTCAGCTCCATCAACATCAGGTGTGGGCCAAATTCCATCTTGCCCTCCATCTCCTATTGCTGATGATCCTTCAGCTCCATCAACATCAAGTGTGAGCCAAATTCCATCTTGCCCTCCATCTCCTATTGCTGATGATCCTTCAGCTCTGTCAACATCAGGTGTAGGCCAAATTCCCACCTGCCCTCCATCTCCTATTGCTGATGATCCTTCAGCTCCATCAACATCAGGTGTGAGCCAAATTCCCACCTGCCCTCCATCTCCTATTGCTGATGATTCTTCAGCTCCATCAACATCAGGTGTGAGCCAAATTCCCACCGGCCTTCCATCTCCTATTGCTGATGATCCTTCAGCTCCATCAACATCAAGTGTGAGCCAAATTCCATCTTGCCCTCCATCTCCTATTGCTGATGATCCTTCAGCTCCATCAACATCAGGTGTGGGCCAAATTCCATCTTGCCCTCCATCTCCTATTGCTGATGATCCTTCAGCTCCATCAACATCAGGTGTGAGCCAAATTCCCACCTGCCCTCCATCTCCTATTGCTGATGATCCTTCAGCTCCACCATCTCCCACTTACCCTCCCTCCTCCAGTTAGTAACTCTCTTCCACTATATGCCAGTTGTGGTACTGTACCAGGGGCGGACTGACCATTTGGAAACTTGGGCACTGACCGAGGGCCCGGGGCCAGTAGGGGGCCATGAGATGCCCCTGGTACCTTTTTCATAGGCTTTTTTGAGTTTGGGCAAAGACGCAGGGGCCCCATGATCCCCTATTGCACGGAGGCCCCATGAGTTGTCAGTCCGCCCCTGTACTGTACTGTACTGTACCACCATTTTAAGTAAACTATAAAAGTAAAAATTGTTTATTTACAGTATTTTTGTGTGTTTATCTCTTTTTATGCTTTACATTGTATATTTGTGTCAAAGGTGTATAAGACTCACTTTGTCAGACATACCAACAAATCCGATTTACAAACGTTCTCCCGGAACGGAACTCGTTCGTAAGTCAGGGGCTTACTGTATTAACACTTCTATTTCTGAAAGCATTCTTCATTACAGCATTTTTTTCACACCTGCCTAATACTATTGCACAGTAATTAATGCATTATGGCCACTAGATGTACTTTTAATGGAATGCACTGTTTTTGTATTTTGTATTGCCTGCTTTTTATTTTTAGGTAAAAATTTGGCTTAGTGAAATTCTTTAAAGTTCTTAACTGATTTAAATGTCATTCATTGTAGGAAGTGTGGGGGAATGTAGTGTGTTTCATTAACCCCTTCACGCCGGCACCTCCCGGCCCTTTAAGGGGTTTCTGATGCCGGGAGGCAGGGCAGGGTTTAGTGTCATGTGACCGCCGTGATTGGCTGTCACGGCAGTTACATGATCAGAAAGGTTCCGATCGCAAGGAGAGATCGGGACCTTTCCGTGGGACGCCGACACATGGGGAGCGATCAGGGTGCACTCTTTTGTTTCTTTATCAATGGTATGCAAAAATGCAGCCACTCGGTGTCAAGCAGGGGCGGACTGATAACTCATGGGGCCCCCGGGCAATAGGGGATCATGGGGCCCCTGTGTCCTTGCCCAAACTCAAAAAAGCCTATGAAAAAGGTACCAGGGGCATCTCATGGGGCCCCCTATTGACCCCGGGCCCTTGGCAGTGCCCGAGTTTCCAAATGGTCAGTACGCCCCTGGTGTCAAGACCCAGCCACTGAGAGGCCGCATATTGCGTATGCTTGGCGTGAAAAGGTTAAAATGTCTTTTGAGACATATTAGATTTACAGTTTTTGTTTTCTCTTCCCCAGATCCACCCAGAAATGGAGAGGTACGAGTGGGTTGTGGTGAAGAAGCCAGAGATGGTAAAGGTAGCCCCACCTTCCCCACGCTCCAGACCTCGCTCTTACTCCCATGGTGCCCATCTCCCTCCGCCCCCTCAGCGTCCTCATTCACCTATGATGTTCTCTGCGCCCAGTAGCCCCTCACAGTCCTCCAACTTTTTGACTGTCCCCGTGGAAGGAAACCCAAGTCGATTATCTCCATTCCTGTCTGTACGTCACTTCCAGCTGCCTTCCAAAACAGCCTCCATGTTTATGTCTGGCAACAGCCAAGGTTTTATTATAGGTAAGGTTGGTGGAAACCATTATAGAGGGCAAAAACACATACCAGGCAAAAGAGGACTAGGAGAACCATTTTGGATAGATGTGTTTCCTGCAGTATGACCTGTAGTGGTGTTAAAGGGCTGGACCTCAAAAAAAGCAGTATTTTAGTGTATGGCAGATGCTGGAGAGTTAGGCTACTTGGTGGCTTCTTCTTTCTTTTGGGGATTCCAGAGGTGGGATTTCTGCTGTGACTCCCCAGATCTTCACATTTGAGACAGCAACTCCATCTATCTGTTGGATTATATCCAGAGAGTGCAAAGAGTAGACATGGACCCTAAGGTGGGAAGACCAAGATAAATAGGAACACATGGAACAGCTTTCACTCTCCCAGATCGTCACATTTGAGGAAGCAACACCACCTATCTGTTGGGTTATATCCAGAGAATGCAAATGGTAGACATGGGCCCTAAGGTGGGAAGACCAAGATAAATAGGAACACATGGAACAGCTTTCACTCTCCCAGATCGTCACATTTGAGGAAGCAACACCACCTATCTGTTGGGTTATATCCAGAGAATGCAAATAGTAGACATGGGCCCTAAGGTGGGAAAACCAAGATAAGTAGGAACATATGGAACAGCTTTCACTCTCCCAGACCTTCACATTTGAGGCAGCAACACCATCTATCTGTTGGGTTATATCCAGGGAATGAAAAAAGTAGACATGGGCCCTAAGGTGGGAAGACCAAGATAAGTAGGAACACATGGTACAGCTTTCACTCTCCCAGATCTTCACATTTGAAGCAGCAATGCCATCTATCTGTTGGATTATAGCCCGAGAATGCAAGTGGTAGACATAGGCCCTAAGGTGGGAAGACCAAGATAAGTAGGAACACATGGTACAGCTTTCACTCTCCCAGATCTTCACATTTGAAGCAGCGATGCCATCTATCTGTTAGATTATATCCTGAGAATGCAAAAATTAGACATGGACCCTAAGGTGGGAAGACCAAGATGGGCAGGAACAGATGATACAGCAAGATGGGGGGCACACATTGTGTGTGTAGATAGAGAGAGAGAGAGGCAAAAACACATGGCAAATCAAGGTGGGTGGGAGCATGTGGCACAGCAGTGTGGGTGGGAACATCTGCATACCACGGAGGACATGAAAACAAGTCAAACCGATGTTGATGGGAACATGTGGCAAACCAAGGTGGTCAGGAACAAATGGTACACCAAGGTGGACCTAAATAATGTCAAGGGAGATCTTGCCATTGCAGGCCTCCAAAGACATAACAAACCAGCAAGAAACTAAACCTCCTAGACTCTACCTTCAACTGACATATCATCTTTTTGGGCCGACCCTTTTACAGAGCTCATAACATTGTTGCTGAAAGTGAACATATGCATGCCAGTGGGACCATACTGTATTAACTTACATTCTGCGGCTCACTATATGCAATATTTTGTGCTTCTCGATTTATTGTTCTTTTTTTCCCCTGCGATACTGCTACTCTCGACCTGCCTCCCATGCAACTTGTGCTTTTCTGTTTGTGACTGAAGTTCATCACATTGCATTGAGGCATGGGGAAGGTGGCAGAGCTTGACTTTTCAGGTAGCAGCCACTACTTCCCAGGGCTACTCAAGAGGATGACTATAGACAGACTCCTTTGAAGGCATCAGGGCATCTATTCTAAACCCAGAGCTTGACTTTTCAGGTAGCAGCCACTACTTCCCAGGGCTACTCAAGAGGATGACTATAGACAGACTCCTTTGAAGGCATCAGGGCATCTATTCTAAACCCAGAGCTTGACTTTTCAGGTAGCAGCCACTACTTCCCAGGGCTACTCAAGAGGATGACTATAGACAGACTCCTTTGAAGGCATCAGGGCATCTATTCTAAACCCAGAGCTTGACTTTTCAGGTAGCAGCCACTACTTCCCAGGGCTACTTAAGAGGATGACTATAGACAGACTCCTTTGAAGGCATCAGGGCATCTATTCTAAACCCATGGACATTTTTATGGAGCTAGTCTTGCTTTGCTGCTATGTTGGCCTCAACTTCTCTGGGAAGGCTTTCCACAAGTTTGTGAAGTGTGTCTGTGGGAACTTATGATCATTCAGCCAAAAGAGCATTTGTGAGGTCAGGTACTGATGTTAGAACGAGAAGACCTAATTCAAAATCAGCGTTCCAAATAATCCGAGAGATGTTCAAAAGGCTTAAGGTCACGACTCAAGCCTAGAGAGGTCTGCCCTCCATTTTCTTCACACCACACTGGTCAACCCATGTCTTAATGGAGCTGGCTTTGTACACAGTGGCACAGTCATGCTGAAGCTGGCCTTTCCATAACTGTTGCTTCAAGGTTGGAAGTGAGAGCTGTCTGAAATAGTCTCTCAACTAGAGTTGCTTCAAGGGTTGGTAGGGGTTTCGTGAGCAATTTCTGATTCTCAGATAAACAACCACTACCACCAATTTTTTTTTAAAGCTATCAGTAAAGAGTATTTTTCTACTGACCTTCACACACTGATCAACTATGTAGGGAAGCATTTATTGACCACCATGATAAGATGACACTGACCACCAGTACAATGGGGCATTTCATTGACCACCAATGTAAGTGATAGACATGTGTGATTCGTTTCGTTATGGAATTGAAATTTGGCCAAAATTTTCACTACTTGGAGATTCAGATATAACCAAATCTCCGAATCTCAATAGTAACGAACTTCAACGAATGCAAAATTAATTACAATGGAACAATAAATTAATTCATATCCATTTGTTTTATTTGGATGACATGATGCGATAGTTTAGGCCTTTTGTTAATGTTTGAAGCATCCAAAATAACATAATGACCTAACGAATGATTCAAATTGATTTGGCTCCATTTAATTTTTATTTTGCATTAACATAATTCATTATTATAAAAAAAATGCAGCACATATGAAATAGACACATATTGCAATAAGCACAGTAAGGTATAAAAGTGAAATAAAATGATTCATATTTATTGTGTTTGCGTTGGATGGAGGTGAATCCATTAGAATCTCCAAATCATACCATAACAAATGAATCCACAATTAATTTTATTCCACTTGCTACTCCAGTCAATATCATTCAATCATCTCATTCCATTGGTTTTGTGGGCTGGACTCGCACGGATGACTCGGAGTGTATAAGTAATCTCCCAAATTAACAAATTAAAACTAATAAAGCCAATCTTCCAAAATAACTTCTGAAAGTATGAATCAATTCGGAACAACGAACGTACAAAATGAATCCGAATATACAAAACAAATACCAAAAACAAGTCATTCTAGCATAACAAATACGATGAAATAAAATTATTTACTTAAAGTATGATTAAAGGCAAACCTTTTTTTTTTTTAGAGTTGGATAGAGTGGAGAGGGATTAGAACCCGTCAGATTTTTATTGCTGTCTGTGCCCCGATTCATCCTATTTGTCCTGTTTACCATTATCATCGAAAGTGAAAAAAAATCCCACATTTTGGGTTGTCCCCAGAAAAATAATAGAGGAGAAATCTTCCAATGGGGAACCTGGGAGTCCCCAAAGAATACCCTTAAGTTGCAGGGATTTCATCTCACTTCCTGTTTGGCTATGAAACAGGAAGTGAATGGAAATCTTTCCAATGGGACACAGATGGAAAAAAAAAAACAAATCTGGCGGGTTATAACCTTTCCTTGCGCTATCCAAACCGGAAAAACATTTTTTGTCTACAGTATAGTTCTACTTTAACGTATTGCTCCAAAACAAAACAAATGTTTTCGTCATGCAAACCTCTAGTGAGTGAACATTTCGTTACTTACCACCAATGTGAGAGAACACTTACATTTTCACTGCGTTTTTTTTGTCATATAGAACGGCTTTGGGTTTAAAATGTGCTAAGCACCCAAAAATTTTTTTTTTTATCCTTATATCTCAACGTATCGTTCAACCAAAGTGTACTGAGCTGTAGATATTACCAGGTGTTATTCAAGACCTGAAAGTCAAAGGCTCCTCTATGTTAAAGTTGAGAAGAACTGATCTAAAATTTCTTTGACGGTTGAGAAGGACTTCTGTAAAATGTCTTAGTATGCTGTGGCACTGACACAACCATTAATTGGAAACACCTGAGACATGGCTACATCCATTTGGCCATACAGTTGTAGATGTGATGGCCACGTGCCACATACCCTTGGCCGTATAGTGCAAATTCTGTTGTCTTTTGAATATTTGTTTTCCAATTGACCAATCATTCTCCTTGTTTGTGCCATTCCTGGTGGTGGTGGGGGGGTCAAGCCTTGAACATTGTAATTTAGGTGTGATGGCCACGTGCCTACATACCTTTGGCCATATAGTGTAAATCCTGTTGTCTTTCGAATATTTTTTTTCCAATTGACCAATCCTTCTCCTTGTTTGCTCCATTCCAGGTGGTGATGGGGGGGGTCAGGCTTTGAACACTGTAATGTAGGTGTGATGACCACGTGCCCACATACCCTGAGCCATATAGTGTACATTCTGTTGTCTTTGGAATATTTTTTTTCCAGCTGACCATTCTCCTTGTTTGCTCCATTCCAGGTGGTGGTGGGGGGTCAGGCCTTGAACATTGTAATGTAGCTGTGATGGCCACGTGCCCACATACTCTTGGCCGTATAGTGTAAATTATGTTGCCTTTCGAATATTTTTTTTCCAACTGACCAATCATTCTCCTTGTTTCCTCCATTCCACGTGGTGGTGGAGGGTCAGGCATTGAACACTGTAATATAGGTGTGATGACCACGTGCCCACATACCCTGAGCCATATAGTGTACATTCTGTTGTCTTTAGAATATTTTTTTCCAGCTGACCATTCTCCTTGTTTGCTCCATTCCAGGTGATGGTGGGGGGTCAGGTCTTGAACATTGTAATGTAGGTGTGATGGCCACGTGCCCACATACCTTTGGCTGTATAGTGTAAATTCTGTTGTCTTTCGAATATTTTTTTTCCAGCTGACCAATCATTCTTGTTTGCTCCATTCCAGGTGGTGGTGGGGGTCAGGCCTTGAACATTGACGCAGATCTGAACATCGGGCGGACGGAGCACTGTGAGACCTTTGACAACCCGCCACTTTGTGAGGAGAACTTTCACATCCAGCACCTGGAGGTCTGGGGCTGCCAAAATTCCTAAATGCCCAGATGAGCCACAGGAAAAGACAATTGTTTAAATTAAAGATGGGCGACTGGAGCTGGCACCACGCTCTTATCCATACAAAATGACTACACATTTTCCTGCGTCTCTGCTGTCCATCCAAATTTTTTACTTAGACTTTGAAGACACAGTAGATTGAAAGACCAAGAACAAGCAACTGTGTCAAATAAAGACGTGATATTAAAACTGAAAAAAACCTTTGCCATGAGCAGATAAGGCAGCCATATTAATTTCGGGAGCAGAATTCTGAAATATGGACTGTTTGTGCTGCAAAAGCCCCTTTACACAACTACTGTATATAAAAAAAAGTTTTTATGTACACATTTTAGTTTTTCTATGTATTTTGTGCATTTCAAACTTGTTTTTCAAACTAGCCTTAGTGGATACGGACAGTACTGCAATTGCACCACAAAATGGCCTCTAGCACCTAGTCCAGGGGTCTGCAAACTTTCTAAACAAAGGACTAATTTATTGTTCATCAGACTTTAGGGGGCCGGACTTTGGCCAGCAGCAGTGGACATTTTCCTGGCATCAGTGGGTGTAAACATTGCCACATTTGGTATTAGGGGGAGGAATACTGCCCCATTGATGGTATCATTGGAAGGAATACTGCCCCATTGATGGTATCATTGGAAGGAATAGTGCCCCATTGTTGGTATCATTGGAAGGAATAGTGCCCCATTGATGGTATCATTGGAAGGAATAGTGCCCCATTGATGGTATCATTGGAAGGAATAGTGCCCCATTGTTGGTGGGAGAAATGGTGTTCCAACATTGGTGTCAGTTGGCATAATAGTGTCTCAGTGAAAGGAATAGCGCCCCAAGGGCTGGATAAAGGCAGGCAAAGGGCCACATCTGGTCCCAGTGTCACAGTTTGGAAGGAATTGGAATTTAAAATGGTCCGGAGCTTCATTTAAAATGTCCCTCCCAGGGCATCATTTCATCTTTAAATCCCACAGTGGAAGGAATAGTGCCCCATTATTGGTGTCCCTGGGAGAAATGGTGTACCAACATTGGTGTCAGTTGGCAAAATAGTGTCTCAGTGAAAGGAATAGTGCCCCAAGGGCTGGATTATTATTATTATTATAATACAGTATTTATAAAGCGCCAATAGTTCGCTCAGCGCTGTACATTACAAAGGGGGACAGAACATGTGACAGAACAATACCAATACAAATCAAAACATGAGGGGATCGAGGACCCTGCTCTTTCGAGCTTACAATCTAGGAGGGAGGGGATGGTGGCACAGGAGGAGATAGCTGTGGGGGATGGAGTGGTAGGAAGAGTGGAGGAGGTCGGCAAGTTAGCAGGGGGTGGGGTAGGCTTCCCTGAAGAGATGGGTTTTCAGGGTGCACCTAAAGGAGAGGAGAGTAGGTGATAATCTGATGGGTTGGGACAGGGAGTTCCAGAGGATGGGTGACACCCTGGAGAAGTCCTGGAGGCGGGCATGGGAGGAGGAGACCAGGGAACTAGAGAGAAGGAGGTCTTGTGAGGAGCGGAGTGTGCGTGTTGGGTGGTACTTGGATATTAGGTCGGTGATGTAGTTCGGGGCAGTATGGTGGATGGCTTTGTACGTCAGCGTTAGGATTTTGAATTTGATCCGTTGCGCAATCGGAAGCCAGTGGAGGGATTGGCAGAGGGGGGTGGCGGAGATGGAGCGGTTGGAAAGGTGAATGAGTCTGGCAGCCGTATTCAGGATGGACTGAAGCGGGGATAGCCAGTGGCGAGGCAGGCCAGTGAGGAGGGAGTTGCAGTAGTCGAGTCGTGATATGATGAGGGAGTGGATGAGCTGTTTAGTGGTTTCTGGGGTTAGGAACGTGCGGATTTTGGCGATGTTGCGGAGGTGGAGTCTGCATGAGTTTGTTAAAGATTGGATTGGGGCTGGAAGGATAGGTTGGAGTCCAGAATGACACCAAGTACTCTGGCCTGCGGGGTGGGTTTGATGGTGGCGTTGTTGGATGTGACAGAGAAGTCAATGGGGGGTGGTGTCGATACACACAGGCAAAGGGCCGCATATGGCCCCAGGGCCACAGTTTGGGGACCACTGACCTAGACGAAGGTCTACTCAGCTAATGGGACATGAGCATAATAAAGCAATAAAGTACTTTGAGAAAAGTTCAGAGCACTTTAACACGTTAAATAACTTCTGCTTACTGTCCATGGGTTGTGCAGTTTGAACTGTTTTGCTAAGACGGAACTGCGGCTAAATTTACTTTGGATAACGTAGGGAAGGGTCGATTTTTTTGCAGGCTGTGTCCCTGTTGTAGGGCAGGTATCCCTATTAAAAGACTCTTCCTATCCTGGTGACAACTAGTTTATTCTGTTTTTATTTTGCCTTTCCGTGGCCCCCCCTCCCCACTAACTTGCTAATAAAATTTTTGAATAAAATCTTTTTTTGTGTTCATTATAAACCCTATATTAGACCCAATAATGTCATCACCAGGTCTCTGTGGTTCTATATACGAGTATGTTCCAAGCAAAGTCTTACAGCGGCACATCTAGGCTGGAGGGGGAGGCTGAATGCAGTAGTATGGTTCCATCACACACATACACTCACCGGCCACTTTCTTAGGGACAACCTTGCTAGTACCGGGTTGGACCCCCTTTTGCCTTCATTCTTCATGGCATAGATTCCACAAGGTGTTGGAAACATTCCTCAGAGATTTTGGTCCATATTGCCATGATAGCATCACATAGTTGCGGCAGATTTGTTGGCTGCACATCCATGAACTGTTGATACAAGGCAGGATGGATCCACCACACCATGACACCACCACCACCAGCCTGAACCATTGATACAAGGCAGGATGGATCCACCACACCATGACACCACCAGCCTGAACCATTGATACAAGGCAGGATGGATCCACCACACCATGACACCACCAGCCTGAACCACTGATACAAGGCAGGATGGATCCACCACACCATGACACCACCACCAGCCTGAACCACTGATACAAGGCAGGATGGATCCACCACACCATGACACCACCACCACCAGCCTGAACCATTGATACAAGGCAGGATGGATCCACCACACCATGACACCATCACCATGAGCCTGAACCGTTGATACAAGACAGGATGGATCCACCACACCATCACCAGCAGCCTGAACCGTTGATACAAGGCAGGATGGATCCACCACACCATGACACCACCACCACCAGCCTGAACCGCTGATACAAGGCAGGATGGATCCACCACACCATGACACCACCACCACCAGCCTGAACCATTGATACAAGGCAGGATGGATCCACCACACCATGACACCACCACCACCAGCCTGAACCGTTGATACAAGGCAGGATGGATCCACCACACCATGACACCACCACCACCAGCCTGAACCATTGATACAAGGCAGGATGGATCCATCACACCATGACACCACCACCAGCCTGAACCGTAGATACAAGGCAGGATGGATCCCCCACACCTTGACACCACCACCAGCCTGAACCATTGATACAAGGCAGGATGGATCCATGATTTCATGTTGTTTATGCCAAATTCTGACCCTACCATCTGAATGTCGCGGCTGAAATCCAGATTCATCAGACCAGAAAATGTATTTCCAATCTTCTATTGTCCAATTTTGGCAATTGTAGCCTCCATTTCCTGTTCTCAGCTGACAGGAGTTGCACCGGGTGTGGTCTTCTGCTGCTGTAGCCCATCTGCTTTAAGTTTGGCTGTGTTGTGCATTTAGAGATGGTATTCTGCATACCTTCATTGTAATGAGTGGTTATTTGAGTTACTTTTGCCTTTCTATCATCTCGAACCAGTCTACCCATTCTCCTCTGACCTCACCAAGGCGTTTTCCTCCACAACTGCCGCTCACTGGATATTGTCTCTTTTTCGGACCATTTTCTGTAAATGCTAGAGATGGTTGTGCATGAAAATCCCAGTAGATCAGCAGTTTTTGAATTACTCAGTCCAGCCCGTCTGGCACCAGTAACCATGCCACTTCACTTAAATCCCCTTTCTTCCCCATTCTGATGCTCAGTTTGAACTTCAGCAAGTCATCTTCACCATGTCTAGATGCCTAAATGCATTGAGTTGCTGCCATGTGATTGGATAATTAGAAATTTGTGTTACCACCAGTTGAACAGGTGGACCTAATAAAGAGCCTGGTGAGTGTATGTAGTCCAGGCGTCCTTCCTCCCCGTATGTGAGGGACTTGCCATGATGCATCTCAATCCATGCCTGCTAATGGAAGATTGTAATCTGCCCTTGTCTGGTATGTGATACACATTTGCAGTCTAGCTTTTGAATTAGAGTTATGTTTTGTACAATGTTCATGACTCTAATGATAAAACATGTCTACTGTATGCAGAGGTAACGATTAGAGATGAGCGAATCGAACCTGGCGAAGTGGAATTCATTTCGAATTTCAGGAAAAATTCGATTCGCATCGAATCCGAATTTTAGCAAACTTCGGGTGCACAAATCGAATTTTTCCCGATCAGCCGGCAAAAGTGTCACTGCAGAGAGCTCCGCTATTTCTGACAGTTCTGACAGTTCATTTACAGCGGTTGAAACATTGTATCTATTTGTTTCCATTTAGGATACAGATGTTTTTATTTGGAAATAAATAGATACAATGTTTCAACCGCTGTAAATGTGAAGGAACTGTCAGAGAACTGTCAGAAATAGCGGAGCTCTCTGCAGATACACTTTTTGCTGTACTGGAATACTTCTTCTTTTCATTCTTCTTCTTCTTTTCATTCTTCTTCTTCTTTTCATTCTTCTTCTTCTTCTTTTCATTCTTCTTCTTCTTTTCATTCTTCTTCTTCTTCTTTTCATTCTTCTTCTTCTTCTTTTCATTCTTCTTCTTCTTTTCATTCTTCTTCTTGTCATTCTTCTTCTTCTTCTTGTCATTCTTCTTTTCATTCTTCTTCTTCTTCTTCTTTTCATTCTTCTTTTCATTCTTCTTCTTCTTTTCATTCTTCTTCTTATTCTTTTCATTCTTCTTCTTCTTCTTTTCATTCTTCTTCTTTTCATTCTTCTTCTTCTTTTCATTCTTCTTCTTCTTCTTTTCATTCTTCTCATTCTTCTTTTAATTCCTCTTTTCATTCTTCTTTTAATCCTTCTTTTCATTCTTCTTTTCATTCTTCTTCTTTTCATTCTTCTCCTTTTCATTCTTCTTCTTCTTTTCATTCTTCTTTTCATTCTTCTTCTTCTTCTTCTTCGTCGTGCCCCGTGACTGCCCAAATGAGTGAAGTGTGCGGTGATTCTAAGATCGACGGCACTCATCTGCATGTCATACTGACTGACAGTATTATTTCTCTTCCCCAGCAGACTCCAAGGGCATTTAAATTAAAGGTACAGTGTTCTGCACTAATATAAAGGCTCTCTGAAGCCTAGAAACCCTTTAAATAAGTTAAATTCGCGGCGAATAAATTCGCATTGAATCGAATTTCTCCCGCAAATTCGGCGAATCGGCCGAATCAAATTTTTGAATAATTCGCTCATCTCTAGTAACGATCATGTAAAGACTAAACACCCCCATCCTGTGTGATACAGCTAATGAGGTACATGACAGGTTCATGGGAAGAACATATCACAGCTATGTCACCGAAGCTCTTGTTCCAAAGATAATTTAGAGCTGGACTATAAAATATAGGTTGTTGGGTTGTCGCACATCATCACACAGAAATATTATTACAGTGTAGAAAACTGTATGTGAGGAGTTGGCCGCGGCCTATCATAGACATTTCCACATCCAATCCTCGGACCCTTTGCTAGTTTATGTCATCTTATGCAGCAACTCAACTCATTTCTTCAGGGCCAATGACTCTGATACCTCTGGACAGGCTTGTGCTGCACCAAACAAAACCCAGCAGATCTACCAACCAACTTCAGGCAGAAACCTCCAATACCCCCCTACATTCTGTACCCCTCCATTACACCTCAATGTGCCCCCCCCCCCACATTCTATACCCCCATTACACCTACTGTGCACCCCCACATTCTATACCCCCATTACACCTACTGTGCACCCCCACATTCTATACCATTACACCTACTGTGCACCCCCACATTCTATACCTCCATTACACCTACACATTCTATACCTCCATCTATACCTCCATTACACCTGTCTATGATAGGCCGCAGCCAACTCCTCACATACAGTTTTCTACACCCCCGTTATATCTCACTGTGCACCCCCACATTCTATACCCCCATTACACCTACTGTGCACCCCCACATTCTATACCCCCATTAAGCCTACTGTGCACCCCCACATTCTATACCCCATTACACCTACTGTGCACCCGTTATATCTCACTGTGCACCCCCACATTCTATGAACCCATCACACCTCACTGTGTATCCCTATTATACTTCACTGTGCACCCCCACATTCTATACCCCATTACACCTACTGTGCACCCCCGTTATATCTCACTGTGCACCCCCACATTCTATGAACCCATTACACCTACTGTGCATCCCTATTATACTTCACTGTGCACCCCCACATTCTATACCCCATTACACTTACTGTGCACCCCCGTTATATCTCACTGTGCCCCCCCACATTTTATAAACCGATTACACTCCACTAAGTACTCCTATTAAAGCTCACTGTGCACCCACATTCTATACCCCCATTACATCTACTGTGTACCCGCACATCCTATAAACCCATGACACCACACTGTGTATCCCCATTATATCTCCCTGTGCACCCCCACATTCTATGAACCCATTACACCTACTGTGCATCCCCATTATATCTCCCTGTGCACCCCCACATTCTATGAACCCATTACACCATACCGTGCAAACCTATTATACCTGTGCACCCCCATTATATCCCCCTGTGCACCCCCACATTCTATGAACCCATTACACCATACCGTGCAAACCTATTATACCTGTGCACCCCCATTATATCTCCCTGTGCACCCCCACATTCTATGAACCCATTATACCATACTGTGCAAACTTGTTATACCTGTGCACCACATTATATCTTGCTGTGCACCCCCACATTCTATAAACCCATTACACCCCACTGTGCACCCCCACATTCTATACCCCCAGTACACCTGATGTGCACCCCCATTATATCTTGCTGTGCACCCCATTAAACCTCATTGTACACACCACTTTCTGTACCCCCCTTACACCCCACTGTGGACCCCTAATATACCTCACTGTGAACCCCCACATTCTATACCCCCCTTTATACCTACTATTCAACCTCCATTATATCTCGCTGTGCACCTCCACATTCCTTACCCCCATTACACCTCACTGTGAACCCCTAATATTCCTCACTGTGAACTCCAACATTATATACCCCCATTATACCTTCTATGCAACCCCCATTTTATCTTGCTGCGCACCTCCACATTCCGTACCCCCATTACACTTCACTGTGCACCTCCACATTCTGTACCCCCATTACACTTCACTGTGCACTCTCCACATTGTTTACCCTTATTATACCTCAATATGTATCTCCACATTCTATATCCCCAGTACACCTACTGTGCACCCCATTACACCTCACAGTGCACCTCCACATTCTGTACCCCCATTACACTTCACAGTGCACCTCCACATTCTGTACCCCCATTACACTTCACAGTGCACCTCCACATTCTGTACCCCCATTACACCTCACAGTGCACCTCCACATTATGTACCCCCATTACACTCCACTGTGGAGCTCTAATATACCTCACTGTGAACCCCAACGTTCTATACCCCCATTATACCTGCTATACAACCCCCATTATATCTTGCTATGCACCTTATTTTATCTCAGTGTGCACCTCCACATTGTCTCCCCATTACACCTCTCTGTGCACCCCCCATTACATCTAACTGTGCACCCCCCACTACACCTCACTGTGCACCCCCACATTCTATACCCCATTACACCTACTGTGCACCCCACTACACCTCACTGTGCACGCCACATTCTGTACACCCATTACACCCCACTGTGAGCCCCCACATTCTATACCCCCCTTATACCTACTAAGCAACCTACATTATATCTCACTGTGCACCCCCCACATTCTTTACCTTCATTACACCTCACTGTGCACCCCCACATTCTTTACCCCCATTACACCTCACTGTGCACCCCCCACATTCTTTACCCCCATTACACCTCACTGTGCACCCCCCACATTCTTTACCCCCATTACACCTCACTGTGCACCCCCACATTCTTTACCTCCATTACACCTCACTGTGCACCCACACATTTTGTCCCATTACACTCCACAGTGCACCCCCACATTCTGTTCCCCCATTATATCTCAGTGTACCCCCCATTAAACCTACTGTGCAGACCCTATTATATCTCACTCTGCACCCCGACATTTCACACCCCCATTACACCCCAATGTGCTCACCCATTATATTTTGCTGTGCACCCCCACATTCTGTTACCCCATCACACCCCACTGTGTACCCCCCACATTCTGTATCCCCATCACACCACACTGTGTACCCCACATTCTGTACACCCATCACACCCCACTGTGTACCCCCACATTCTGTACCCCCATCACACCCCACTGTGTACCCCCACATTCTGTACCCCATCACACCCCACTGTGTACCCCCACATTCTGTACCCCCATCACTCCCCACTGTGTACCCCCACATTCTGTACCCCATCACACCCCACATTCTGTACCCCCATCACACCCCACTGTGTACCCCCACATTCTGTACCCCATCACACCCCACTGTGTACCCCCCACATTCTGTACACCCATCACACCCCACTGTGTACCCCCACATTCTGTACCCCCATCACACCCCACTGTGTACCCCCACTTTCTGTACCCCATCACACCCCACTGTGTACCCCCACATTCTGTACCCCCATCACACCACACTGTGTACCCCACATTCTGTACCCCCATCACACCCCACTGTGTACCCCCACATTCTGTACTCCCATCACACCCCATTGTGTACCCCCACATTCTGTACCCCCATCACACCACACTGTGTACCCCCACATTCTGTACCCCATCACACCCCACTGTGTACCCCCACATTCTGTACCCCCATCACACCCCACTGTGTACCCCCACATTCTGTACTCCCATCACACCCCATTGTGTACCCCCATCACACCCCACTGTGTACCCCCACATTCTGTACCCCATCACACCCCACTGTGTACCCCCACATTCTGTACCCCCATCACACCCCACTGTGTACCCCCACATTCTGTACCCCCATCACACCCCACTGTGTACCCCCACATTCTGTACCCCATCACACCCCACTGTGTACCCCCACATTCTGTACCCCCATCACACCCCACTGTGTACCCCCACATTCTGTACCCCCATCACACCCCACTGTGTACCCCCACATTCTGTACCCCCATCACACCCCACTGTGTACCCCCACATTCTGTACCCCTCCCTTACTGCGAGGACTGCCTATATCCCCAATCAGCAACCCGTCAGGAAAGCTCATTATTCGTGACGCATGCGTGCTACGCAGAAAACCCGCGGATGCCGCACGCGAGAACTTGGAAAGGGAGACGCCTCCTCGTTGGACGTATCAGCACGCCTGCGCAGAGCACGGTTCCCACAGCAACGGGTAAACACAGGGAAGAGCCGGTTACTAGGAGACGGGAGGAAGCTGCAGACAGAGCCCGAGCAACACCACACATGGCGTCCGAGGGCCAGGAGGGAGACATGCAGCTGGAGCTGGACTCCGTCATCGGCTTCAATGGTGAGAGGGGGGAGTGATGTTCTGTGGTAGAGGCGAAGGGGCCCCAAACCCAGCAGGGGCCCCGCTAGGATGACTCCGCCTGTCTTCTGATCTTTGTAACGTTGTCACTTTTATTTTATATGATCTATCTATATATTAATATATACTAATATATACATCCCTCCTGAGATGTGTGCGAACCTGGGGGCCAACTCAAGGAAACGTCTGACCTCTGTGATTGCCAACAAGGGATTTGCCACCAAGTACTAAGTCATGTTTTGTGAAGGGGATCCAATCCTTCTTTCCCTCATGAACATGCAGATCCGTCATCATTTGTTAGACGCATTTCTGCTGAATTTGTTGTTGTATTCTGTCTCTCAGTGTTATAATACACCGAACATTCCATTGTTAGACCGATCATTTCTGTGTGAGGGGCGAACATTCAACATCAGCCAGGGAGCAAATACTCATTTCCTTCACTGTAGTTGACAGACCAGCAGTTTTCAGACTTTAGTTGACCCTTGACCTTCCACAGTGGCAGTTCCCATACTTCTGCCTTGACTAGCGTTTAGGTCCAAGGTCACCTGATGTCTGACATTGTTTGCCTTGACAAGTGTCGGACCTCAAGCACTGCCTACTAAGTAGCTGGGAGGCAGCATACGGGATTTCAGATAGTTGACAGACCAGCAGTCTTCAGACTTTAGTTGACCCTTGACCTTCCACAGTGGCAGTTCCCATACTTCTGTCATGAGAAGTGTTGAGGTCCAAGGTCACTGATGTCTGACATTGTTTCCCATGACAAGTGTCGGACCTCAAGCACTGCCTACTAAGTAGCTGGAAGGCAGCATACGGGATTTCAGATTGTTGACAGACCAGCAGTTTTCAGACTTTAGTTGACCCTTGACCTTCCACAGTGGCAGTTCCCATACTTCTGCCTTGACTAGCGTTGAGGTCCAAGGTCACTGATGTCTGACATTGTTTGCCTTGACAAGTGTCGGACCTCAAGCACTGCCTACTAAGTAGCTGGGAGGCAGCATACGGGATTTCAGATAGTTAACAGACCAGCAGTTTTCAGACTTTAGTTGACCCTTGACCTTCCACAGTGACAGTTCCCATACTTCTGTCATGAGAAGTGTTGAGGTCCAAGGTCACTGATGTCTGACATTGTTTGCCTTGATAAGTGTCGGACCTCAAGCACTGCCTACTAAGTAGCTGGGAGGCAGCATACGGGATTTCAGATAGTTGACAGACCAGCAGTCTTCAGACTTTAGTTGACCCTTGACCTTCCACAGTGGCAGTTCCCATACTTCTGTCATGAGAAGTGTTGAGGTCCAAGGTCACTGATGTCTGACATTGTTTCCCATGACAAGTGTCGGACCTCAAGCACTGCCTACTAAGTAGCTGGAAGGCAGCATACGGGATTTCAGATAGTTGACAGACCAGCAGTTTTCAGACTTTAGTTGACCCTTGACCTTCCACAGTGGCAGTTCCCATACTTCCGCCTTGACTAGCGTTGAGGTCCAAGGCCGCCTGATGTCTGACATTGTTTGCCTTGACAAGTGTCGGACCTCAAGCACTGCCTACTAAGTAGCTGGGAGGCAGCATACGGGATTTCAGATAGTTAACAGACCAGCAGTTTTCAGACTTTAGTTGACCCTTGACCTTCCACAGTGGCAGTTCCCATACTTCTGTCATGAGAAGTGTTGAGGTCCAAGGTCACTGATGTCTGACATTGATTGCATTGACCTCACGTGCTGCCTACTAAGAAGTTGAAAGACAATGTGCGGCAGGTCAGGTGGTTGACATGGCTGGTGAGTGGTCAAAGACCACAGCGGTGGCAGTTCCCAGATTTCTGCTGTAACAAGGTTTGAACCATCTTGATGACTACCAGCCTCTCGAAGCAGCTGCCATCTTCCACCTCCTGGTTGCACACTAATTTTGGTTCAATCACAGTGATAATGGACAAGTATGCAGGAGGGATAAGAGAATAATCCAGCAATTCCTAGCTCAGGGAGTACGGCAATGACAGGGTCTCTTCACTGCGCACATGCTGTAATGTTTAAAAAAAAGAAAAAAAAATTAGGAAGAGCCACCATCAGTCTGTGAAAGTGTGGTTGGTTGTTGGATCTGTTGTAGCTGGTGATGGAAGGTGGCCTCCATGTTGCGATCTTACCTTACCGTTCCAGGCCACGTGCCCTCTGGGCTGATCTCTCACCCGGACAGGGAGCACCTCGTCTACCCCTTAGGATGCACCGTCGTGATTGAGAGTCTCAGCAAACACAAGCAGCACTTTCTCCACGGCCACACCAACAACGTCTCCTGCGTGGCCGTCTCCAAAAACGGACGGTACCTGGCATCGGGGCAAGTCACCTACATGGGATTCAAGGTCAGCTTCCCACAATCCGTCTAAAACCCTCTCATATTTACTATGTTCTTCAGAATCCTGTACATTCACAACTAGCTTCTAGCCCCAGTGTTTGACCCTCTGGTGTATAGGTGAGGCTGGAAGGTACACTGCAAGCCATTGCTTTTGTTAGAAATCATGGGGCCCCCATGCTCCAGCCTACATGACAGGCCCCTCCCCCAAATGCCTGGGTGGGTGCAGGTGTATGACCCCAAACATGGCTCCAGCCACATGGACAAACCACTCATTCACATGCCTAGAGTACCTGTATGAACAAGCCTTTTATTATTTTTTGTTTAAATAATTTGTTTTGCAATTGTTTGTATTTTTTATAGCTCTGGTGGGATTTGATGAAATCTAAAGAGGTCTAATCAGACCCCTGGGGGTTTATTTACTAAAGCTGGAGAGTCCAAAATCAGACTCCCTTCTGCATAGAAACCAATCAGCTTCTAACCTCAGCTTGTTCAATGAAGCTTTGGCAATGAAACCTGGAAGCTGATTGGTTTCTATGCAGAAGGGAGTCTGATTTTGGACTCTCCAGCTTTAGTAAATAAACCCCCTGATGTCTCAGGTTTGAGGGAGAGAAAGTGGTGAAGGACACAAATGCCCAATGAATGAATGAATGAACAGGAAGCACTCTATACAGAGGCTCCCTGTTCATTCACAAACTAAAGCATAGTAAACACGGGGGAGAGGGGGGATACGAGGTGTAACGGAACCGGACCCCGCCTGCACTAGGGTATTTCCATTAGACTCCCGCTTCCGTGTCAAAACACTGTCCACGGACCCCACCGCTGGCCATACAAGACTAGTCAACCAGACTTGAAGGAAACCAGGAAATAGACTGCTTTATTTTAACACAGACACAAGATATAAACATTCAAGGGAACAACCCCCCCCCCCCCCTGCATATGGACACAGGGCGGAGAAAACCAAATCTAGCAACCAGAGACACATCAGCAGACACCCCCCCACCAAGCCAATACACAAACACATACATCCCACAATAGTTTGCTCCCAAGCAAGACACACAATAGGACAATGGGATGCACCACATGGCAGTAAACAATGAACAACCTCCACCCCACCTAGACATGTCTACACAATATCAGGACATTTCACCCTGCACCCCTAACAGGCACAGGGTGACTTACACATAAGAGGGTTATGGGGAGCTGAGACAGGGGTCTCCCCACCCCTCCAAAGTGAGCTGTAATCCATGGGCCCCCCACCCAAAGTCACTCCAATCACACAAGGGGATTAAAGCTGCAGATAACAAAGGATACTGGACAGGAGAAAGGGTGATCGGAGTGGTGGAGGGTGGCCATTCCCTGAAACCTATCCTCCTGTGGCTAACAGTTGGCAGGAGAGAGAGGAGGAAAAGCTAGCTATGCTGCAAAAAAGGGGAACTGTCTGCACCATAAAGCTGCCCGAGCCCCCCCTGGGACCCAGACCTCATACAAGAGGGCTGGTGCTACCCCCTTATCAGCGGCCCTGCCAAACTCTATGAGAATCTGAGAGCTGCTGCGGCTGGACGGTACACTGATTGGTGCAGTATGTGACCATGGATGAATGCTCAGTGCACAGTCTGCATTCTGGGTGCATACTGCACTACACATACATACCACTCAGTGCCCCGTCCGGCAGCTATCAGCTTCTCATACACTTTACATACACTAGTTAGTCTGGCTGAAAAAAAACAAAAGTCCATCCAGTTCAACCATAGAAAAAAAAAAACCCTACACCCACAGTTGATCCAGAGGAAGGCAGGCCAGGGTAGACTGCCAGCAGCGAGGCTTGACAATGCGCCTGTACCTTCGAGCCGCACCCCCGAGCATCGGGCTAAACACGCAGTGTGCATGTGGCCTTAAAAATACTGTAAGTCATTTTTTTTTTCTCTGACTCTCTAGGCGGACATTTTGTTGTGGGATTATGCTAAGAAAGAGTCATGCGGAAAACTGACCCTGCACAAGGTGAAGGTGGAGGCCCTGGAATTCTCACCAAACGATCAATACCTGGTGTCACTGGGAGGGCAGGATGATGGCAGGTATGGCAGAGATAGAGTACGGCATAGCCTGGCAATGTCCTTAGAATCAGTAAAGTCACCTAAGGATGCCATTGTTTGTCATAGAATGTCCCACTTCTTTCTTGTCTACAGAATTAGAGGGGGAACCTCGCTGTATGTTCACATTGTAGGTCGTTTTTGAACAGTTTACCTGAAAGTCATTTTGATGTGACTTCATGCGCTCATGTCCTTGCTGTGCCATATTTTCCAGACTTTTATTTCAAGCATAAATCTGTTCTCCTGGCTATCTACTGTATGTCAGATAGTGCAGTTGGAATCCTTGCTGACAAAGTGCCCAGACAGAAACAGCTAGGGGGTGCGCTGCCAAGCTGACTCTTAGGCCCCATGTACACGGGACACTTCTAATCGATGGAAACTGACTGCTGGAAAATGTAGGTTAAAAAATATCTGTTTAGCCGCGTTTGTATAACACGTTTATGTGTGTTTGCGTTTAGAAGCTTTTTTTAAAAGTAAGCACAGGAGAACCTCCCAAATGCCCAGAATACACTGAAAAGTGTTAAATTAACTATTTCAGACTGTTTCAGAGAAATACAGAGAGTAGAAGCAGAGGCAGCAGTATGTGTTGACATTAGCTTAGGTGTGAGTTGCTCACTAACATTTCTTTTGTTTCCAAGGGTGGGAAGGTGTCTGCTGGAGGGAGTCATTAAGGCCACCTGGCAGGGGGTCTTCATAAGGAAGTTGAGGTGTGAATGGTCATTAACATATCTTTTGTTTCCAAGGGTGGGAGAGGTCTGAGGTGTGAATCATCATTAATATATCTTTTGTTTCCAAGGGTGGGAGAGGTCTAAGGTGTGAATGATCATTAATATATCTTTTGTTTCCAAGGGTGGGAGAGGTCTGAGGTGTGAATGATCATTAACCCCTTCCCGCCGACGCCTCCCAGCCCTTTAAGAGATTCTGACGTCGGGAGGCGGGGCGCTGGGGTGTGGTTTAGGAATCATGTGACCGCCGTGATGACGCGTCACGGCGGTCACATGATCGGGAAAGGTCCCGTTCGAAAGAGCGGAGCGGGACCTTTCCGTGAGTACTACACATGTGTGCGGGGAGCGCGCAGGGCGCGCGCTCTCAGCACATATGTATTTAGTTCCATGGACGCAAATGTGCGGCCGCTCGGCGTCTAGGCCCAGACGCCGGGAGGCCGCACATCTGCGTGCGGCCGGCGCAAAGGGGTTAATATATCTTTTGTTTCCAAGGGTGGGAGAGGTCTGAGGTGTGAATCATCATTAATATATCTTTTGTTTCCAAGGGTGGGAGAGGTCTAAGGTGTGAATGATCATTAATATATCTTTTGTTTCCAAGGGTGGGAGAGGTCTGAGGTGTGAATGATCATTAATATATCTTTTGTTTCCAAGGGTGGGAGAGGTCTGATGTGTGAATTGGTCATTACAATGTGTGACAAGCTTGGTAGGAACATCCTGTGTTCAGTGTTTTGTCCATTTGAGCACCGTGAAAACGCTTTGCATGCATTTTTCATGATGAAAAAAGGCTCTGGACAGCATCGGGAACTGGAAGAGTTGAAAAAAAATTTCAAACGCAAATGCTTATAAATGTGATTTGCCGCGTTTAGCCGAGTTTAGACACGTTTACAAGCGTTTTGCATTTGAAACGCTGATAAAATCGACTGCTGAACGCAAGTTTGGTGCGTTCAAAAAAACAACTGTAAACTCAACTGCCTGTAAATGACTGTAAAGGACGATGTGTACATGGAAACAGAGGAAAACATTAGGGTGAGTTCAGGGGCTGCTGAAAAAAACGCAGAAAAGCTCCTAAACGTGAGTTTATCAGCTGCAGTGAGGACATACTGTGTGTGCAGAACATTATGGACACATCCCCTGAGGAGGTGTCACCAAGGCACCCAGTTACAGTGTAATGATGTAGTGAATGGCACTCACATTCTCTGCATTATGGAATGCCCAGCCTGGAGAAGAGGCGATGAGTACCTTGTAGCATTACATAACTTTCCTGAGGAAAGGTATTAAAAAGTATTTAAAAGAAAAATCATGAAAAACCAACAGTGGGTTCTTTAAGGGGCGAGAACAGGAGGGGGGCAGATCATATAACAGACATTAGCAGCAGGTATCAGCAGTTAGCAGGCTGACTGTTTAGAGCAGGCACAGAGAATCTGAACCAGAACAGAATCCAGCTTCCAGACAGACAAATGGTTCACAGACTGACAATAGCAAGCCAAGGATCAAGAGGAGCTCAGACAAGAGAAGAAATGCAGTTCAATTTGCAGGGATAATTCAAGTCATGGACAGTCAAAGGAAAAGTCACACAGTGCTTATTCCAGAGCAGGAGCAGACAAACCTGTTAATTAGATACAGACCAAATGTCCAGAAGTCTAATTAAGCTTTCCTAATTAGGGCAGGTGTGCACTGCAGAGATTTGCAACTGCAGTACTGAGTAATGCCGGCCATAGACGGGTCGAAAATCGGCCGATTTTTCTCACTGTTAGCGGGTTAATTGGTCGGCTGTTTTTCGGGCTTTTTGCACATTTTTTTTATCGGGCATGTTGGAAAATTTGCGGCCGATTTTGACAATGATGGGCAAATTGGCCGATCGTTTTACCGATAAAAAATCTGCGCATGAGCCGTGACCTGCAAGAAGAGGAAGAAAAATAAGAAGAAAAATAAGAAGAAAAAGAAGAACAAGAATAAGAAGAATAATAATAAGAAGAAGAATTCCAGTCCGCTATTATATTTTATATGAAAAGTCTTGTGGTTGCAACAATGTATCCATTTGTATCCGAATAAAAACATCTGTATCAGAAAAGGATACAAATGGATACATTGTTGCAACCACAAGACTTTTCATATAAAATATAATAGCGGACTGGAATTCTTCTTCTTATTATTATTCTTCTTATTCTTCTTCTTCTTCTTCTTCTTCTTCTCCTTCTCCTTCTTCTTCTCCTTCTCCTCCTTCTTCTTCTTCTTCTCTCCCCTGTGTTCTCCCCTGTCTCTGCAAGGGACAGAAGTAATTATGGGGTTAAATGCCAGCCATAGACGGGACGAAAATCGGCCGATTTTTTTACCGTTGGTGGTAACATCGGCCGATCGAATGACCAATTTTTCGTTTTTTTTTTTTTTTTTAAATGGCCGATTTTCGACCTGTCTATGGCCTGCATAACACTCAGCAGATAGCAAAGTTTCAAGGCTGTTCATTTTCGCGGTTGCCACAGCTTCATCTTCTGTTTTCACGTCCTTCATTATCATAGAGAAGCCTTCCTAGAAGATATACACTTCACCGATACTACATCTAATTTAGGGGCAGCAGGTTTCCTAATTTCTCCAATGTCCACCATCAGATTTGTTCTTTCAGCGTCATCCTATGGAATGTGTTAACCAGAGAGCCTATCTGCGGGAGCCCAGCGTCGTCACTCAGTGCCGGACATGCCGTGGCTGTGACCTTCTCCAACAGCAGCGATGATATCTTCATAACTAGTGGAAAGTAAGCTGTCTACCTTGCATCAAAATCTATTGTCATGGTGATGCTTTGTCCCAGGGGCGGACTGACAACTCATGGGGCCCCTGGGCAATAGGGATCATGGGGCCCCTGTGTCCTTACCCAAACTCAAAAAAACCTATGAAAAAAAAAAAAAGGTACCAGGGGTATCTCATGGGGCCCCCTACTGACCCCGGGCCCTCGGGCAGTGCCCGAGTTTCCAATTGGTCAGTCCGCCCCTGCTTTGTCCTGACTCTGACAACTCTTACCTGAGATTAAACAGAATAACTCTTTTAAAGGGCCAGGCTTTGATACAAAAGTGTTTGGCTACCTGACCATTACGCCTACTACATGGCTAACAGTATGTGGATAGTCCTCCAAATGATTTCAGATGTTCCCAGTGAAGGGTACTGTTAATGCTACAGCATACAAAGACATTTTAGACAATTGTGCTTTTCCAACCCCATGACAAAAGTTTGGGGAAGACCATGCTTTGTTCCAGCATGACTATCTCTCATTGTAGAAAGCCAGCTCCATAAACACATGGTTTGGCCAGTTTGGTGTGTAGGAACTTGAGTGGACTACACACAGGCCTGACCTCAACCCTACTGAACACCTTTGAGAAGAATTGGAATGCCAGTGGTGATCCAGGTCCTCTCATCCAACATTAGTACCTGACCTTAACTTTATTGAACAACTTTGGGAACAATTGGAACTTCAGTAGTTAGCCAGGTCTTCTCATCCGACATCAGTACCTGACCTCAGCCCTACTGAACACCTTTGGGATGAATTGGAATGTCAACTATGAGCCAGGTTTTCTCACCCAACATCAGTACTTGACCTCACAAATGGGCACAAAGTCCCACAGACACCCTCCAAAATCTTGTGAAAAGCCTTCCAAGAAGAGTGGTGACTGCGGGTTCCAACTTCATTTTAACCACTTCAAGTCCGGACACTTTTACCCCCTTCCTGTCCAGGCCAATTTTCAGCTTTCAGTGCTATCACACTTTGAATGACAATTGCGCGGTCATGCAACACTGTACCCATATGAATTTTTTGCATTTTATTGAGACAGATAAAACTATATTTTGGTGGTATTTATTCACCACTGGGATTTGTATTTTTTTTGCTATATAAATGAAAAGGTCCAAAAATTTAGAAAAAAAGTGTTTTCTTTATTTAGCAAATAATCTTTCTTTATAAATCTTGGCCAAAATGTATTCAGTTATCTTTTAAGTAAAAAAAAAATAATCCAAATTAGTTTATAACCAAAAATTAGAATTAAAATATTTTTTTTAATTTTTATTTTATTTTTTTATATTATTATTTATTTATTTATTTATTTTTACATACTGTCACCCTAGCAGTACAGTGTGGGGGGGTGATTAAGATTTTTTTTTTTTTTACACTGATTGTTTTTACACCCATAAAGGCTGTAAAAGCAATAATTTCTTCTTCTCTCTGACTGCATTCTTGCAGCCATTGAGAAATACTGTGAGAGCTGTGATTGGTCACAGCTTGTCACATGGTACAAGGCTGTTGTGAATAGCCCTGTACCATGTGACCTCTGTGATCATTCACAGATTTCACACGTAGTAAGCAATGATGTCAGAAGTGACATCTTGCTTACTACTATTCATGTGATCACTGATTGACCAATCAATGATGACATGATCGGGACCTCACACAGAGGTCCCGTACAGCGATCGGTGTTCTGCTCCGGACACAGCTGGCACCAGATCATGGTGCCGCGTGCTCCCACGGAGCGCGCACAACCTGAAAATGCGGGCGCCATTTATGAACGGCAACCCGCTCGTGCACTGCTACCGTTTATCTACATGGGCCGGACGGGAGGTGGTAATGCACATGGTTTTGGAATGGAATGCCCAACAAGCTCAAGTATACAGTAGGTGAAATGGTCTGGTGTCCTTTGACCATATACTGTAGTGTTTGCTTTTGATGGATCCTAAAAATTTTAACCACCTAACACTTTGTGGACTCCAGTAGTACTATCTCTGTATTTATTGTCTGCTCACCTTCTGCAGAGATGATAAATTAAAGTTGGTTGTGATTTAGTCAAGGACTGAATCGTCCAGTGCTTATCTGTTCCTGTCCTAATTTATGATGCTAGCTTTGGAATGTGCGCACACTGGAAGAGACTCACGCTGACACACAAGTTCAGTCTATGAACACTTCTAGTTTATTATAATGAGAAAGTGAGCTTATATATGCAAAATGATGCGAGAGTCATGTGACAACAGCATAAGCAGTATATTAGTCTTTGATTGGTCATTTTCACACGAAAACAATCTCCGTCATGGTATAGGTGTGATCTTCTTCCAAGTCTTATCTTATAGGAAAACATCCTTTTGTCTTCCAAATCACACGGTGGGAGGGGGTCTGTGTGTGTGAGCAGACATTTCTTAAGCAAGGATTTCTTATAGTGCCACAAAGCCCAGCAGGCAGAAAATATTCACACAACATATGTATTAAAGTATAAAAGTAAATATTTATAAAACTTATAGAAATAGCGTATATATATATATATATATTCAATAGAAAACGAAATAGACATTTTACCAAATCCATCACAGTTGTATTCTTCAGTTCTGCTGGAATTTTAACTTGTTTTATAGTTTGAAAATTGCAATAGGGGAACAGTAACACCTCTCAGGTAAGAACAGGCAGACTCGGGAATTAAGGCAGGAAGATTTTGTGGCCATAGTCTCTGATACTTAAAAGGAAAGGGAGCGACTCAGCCTCCTGAACGTCACCTACAACTCTAATATCAAGTTTTGGATGGGATAGAAAAGTCTGAGACTTCAATGGAAGAGTTTGTGAGGGACACAAAGGATTTGTTAACTGTACAGTATCTATGACTGTCCAATGTTGTGTAGTAAGATATACTATGGTAATGAAAAAGCTTGTAATGTTGTCTCTAATATTCTTACTGACCCCAATGTTGTGTCTCCCCACAGCGGCACACTGCGTGTCTGGGAGGTGGACCTGCCCAACAGGAAAATGCGTCCTACTGAGTGTCAGATGGGTCAACTGAAGAGAGTGGTCACCTGCCTGGCTGTGAGTCACATATTGAATCCTGTCTTTCTGTCTTTATTATACGCCCAGCGCCCAGCCTTGTCTGATTAAGGTACAGGCGTAGTGCCTCGGTTAATGTAAATCTCAGCTTACGAATGAAAATCCATTGAAAATAATGCCTCAGTTTACTCATTTTTTTTCACAATACGAAGCAAGTTTCCCCAGAATGCATTGCACCTGGGAGGTTTATAGCACCGGCCCCGTGCCTTTAAAGTGCACTTTATAAAGAGTTTTTTTTTTTTTTTTAATTCAAATATTTATTGATTTTTCATATTTATAAATACATATAAAAAGGGAAGAAGGAAAAAAGGATGTGACAAAACATTTCTCCAACAATCTCATATATCATATACAATTCTTATCCCTTCTATTTCCCCCTTTTTATTTCCCTTCCCTCCACCCCTATTCCCTACCACATCCCGCCACCCTCCCACTCTGCTTTCCTCTTTTACATTCTTTCCTAAAGAGACAAAAAGAAATTTCAGTTATCACTTCCCATTGCTTCACGTATACTCGTTTGATGTATAAAATCTTCCCATTGCCTCCATCTCCCATTGTAAATCTCCATCTTGTCTTCTTGGATATAATACAATTTCTCCATCCTACTAATCTGATTTACTCTCTCTACCCAGTCCTTTTCTCTAGGCACCTCTGGACTATGCCAGAATTTAGGTATCAAACCCTTTGCTGCATTCACATAGTACCATATACCCAAGTCTTTATATTTATTCACTGGCAAATCCGTACTATGTAACAGGCACGCTTCTGGATCTAGTCCTATCTTTATCCCTGAGATTTTCCTTATTAAGTTGACTATTGTCTCCCAGTACCTTTGGATCTTTGGACACTCCCACCACATATGAAACCACGTACCAATCCCTCCACACCCCCGCCAACACTCCTGTGTTTTTTCTACATCTATTTTATGTTCAACACTCGGTGTAATGTGCCATCTTACCAAACATTTATAATTTACCTCCACCTCTCTCATACTGACATTTTCATGTGTAAGTCTATATATTTTCCTCTGTTTATCTTCATCTATCTCTATCCTCAAGTCTTTTTCCCATTTATCTATATAGATTGGTTTTACTTCCATGACTAACTCAGTGAGAATCTTATAGATTTTTGCCGTACCCCGTTTCCCATCTCCCCGTGATTCCAACAACCTCTCAAACAAATTCCACTCCTTTTTTCCTCTCATAGGTTTCGGAAGCCCTTCTACAAAGTGTTTTAATTGGTGATATTTCCACTCATCAATCTTAATAAAAAGTTCCCCTCCACCTTTCTTTAAATCCTTCAGTGTTTTCAATTTCTGTCCGTCCATAATATCTCTCAATTGAATATCTTCCTTTTTAATCCATTTTCCTACACTTCCCTCTATACCTGGTGGAAAATTTATAAAGAGTTTTGAACAGATAGGACTTTTTTTTTACTTTTTTAACTTTTTTCTGACCTCCGGAACAGATTAATTGGATTTCAATGCATTTGCAAATTTTTTTCGCAATACGAAGCAAGTTTCCCCAGGATGCATTGCACCTGGGAGATTTACAGCGCCGGCCCCGTGCATGCAGTGAATATAATCCTCCCATCCTTAAATTTTACTTCTGCCACATTTGCATTTCTCCTTGAAAAATCCATTATAATAGATCTGGGTGAAAAGAAAATCATAGAAAATTAATAGACAGATCAGAAAAAAAGTACCTAGAAGCTATTTTTCGTTCACTGACTTCAGCAAGCACCAAAACACAGACTACTGTCTGCAGGGGTCCCAAAGGGCCAAAGGGAACATGGAGCCCCCAGGCTGCAGATTGGGCACCTGAAGGTTACATAGATCAGGAAGTGGACTCTGATAACTTCTGTCATGTTTCACATGACTGTCATATTGACGGTCATATGCCTTTAAATGTTTTCTACATTTTGTCTCTGCTCCTCCCTTTCCTTTGGTTTAGTTAATGCTGTATAGATAGCCCCACCCCCTTCCCAGTAATGCATTGCAGCAAGCCTCATGGCATGGAGCAAAAACAGTATGATCTTTTGACCTATGGCATTTCATTGTTGTAAGATTCCCTCAGTTTATGGAATAAACTTCACAAGATCTACAAGATGTCTTTCTCATTGAGTCACTGACTGTGGTATCCAACTGAGGTTGAAGTTATGGCTATCTCATCACAACTGTAAGTTACAGAGATCACACTATCAATGCTTAGATTGGAGAGACAGAACAACTTCTGTATGATCAATCTATGCAGGTAACCTCTTAGCCCTGTTTATTGCAGGGGTCCCAAGGGTTGCACAGTAAGTGTCTAAAGACCACATGTGGACCCCAGGATGTAACGATTTATGAATCATTTTGTACCCCTGCAGGGTATGATTTGTGACTCATTTTTGCTAAGAAATGCCCCAAAATAAGTTACTTTCTGCTTTCCCACTCCAATGCTCTGTGGTGGCAGAGCTGAATAGCAGCCACACCCCCTCAGCACACGTGTCCATACACAGACTTGTACTACAGAGTGGGGGCGTGTCCGACCAGGTTTATTTACTGAGTGCTGATTACTGTGTGAACTGGGTCTATTCTGGTGCTCGTTAGGCTGCACAGCCATATTTAGACACCATAGCAGGAAAGTGCAGGAAATATTATAAAAATACGGCTTGTTAGTACAACCTCTATGTGTATGCATAGCATTTTATGGCTTCAAATGAACTTTAATAACAACTATCGCAGAGGACAATGTATACATCTCTATAGGTCCTGGAGGGTTATCCAGGTCCAGGGGTGGTCACCTGGTGTACATTGTCGTTCGATAGTTATTTGAGCAGTGTCCTCCTTTCAGGTGGCAGAAGATGACAGCTGCTTCTACTGCGGCACCACCACAGGAGATATCCTCAAGATGAACACAAAGACCAAACTGCTGAACAGCTGTGGACCCCAGAAGGGCAGATTCAGCCTGGTAAGAGAACCTGTCACTTGTACTTATATAGACTGAAGAGGACCTGTCACTTGTACTTGTACAGACTGAAGAGGACCTGTCACTTGTACTTATATAGACTGAAGAGGACCTGTCACTTGTACTTGTACAGACTGAAGAGGACCTGTCACTTGTACTTGTACAGACTGAAGAGGACCTGTCACTTGTACTTGTATAGACTGAAGAGGACCCGTCACTTGTACTTATATAGACTGAAGAGAACCTGTCACTTGTACTTACATAGACTGAAGAGAACCTGTCACTTGTACTTACATAGACTGAAGAGAACCTGTCACTTGTACTTATATAGACTGAAGAGGACCTGTCACTTGTACTTATATAGACTGAAGAGGACCTGTCACTTGTACTTATATAGACTGAAGAGGAACTGTCACTTGTACTTGTACAGACTGATTAGGATCTGTCACTTGTACTTACATAGACTGAAGAGAACCTGTCACTTGTACTTATGTAGACTGAAGAGGACCTGTCACTTGTACTTATGTAGACTGAAGAGGACCTGTTACTTGTACTTATGTAGACTGAAGAGGAACTGTCACTTGTACTTATGTAGACTGAAGAGGACCTGTCACTTGTACTTATGTAGACTGAAGAGGACCTGTCACTTGTACTTATATAGACTGAAGAGGACCTGTCACTTGTACTTATGTAGACTGAAGAGGACCTGTCACTTGTACTTATGTAGACTGAAGAGGACCTGTCACTTGTACTTATATAGACTGAAGAGGACCTGTCACTTGTACTTATGTAGACTGAAGAGGACCTGTCACCTACACACAACAATGTAGTACCAAATATCTAAGCTTACAATGACCGTCTGCTACAGATGTATCATTTCATTAAACATTTTGTAAATACACTGGATCAGGGGTTTAACCTTCTTACTAAAGCAGGCTGAGCACAGTGGTAGTTCATTCATTCTTCCTGTCAGTGTAAAACTGCCTGCCCATACGATGTATGATGTACGATGTATGGGCTGACAGCTCAGACTGACAGTCTGCAGGAGTCCTGCATGGCACCTTCGATCTGCTGATCGCTAATACAATGCTTTCCAGGCTTCTGAAAAAAAAAAGTAAATGCATATTGTTTTACTTGCAAAAAAATATACATTCATTTATTATTTTTAAAGTGAACTTATCCTTTAAGATTTCTAGATGTTCCCTATAAGACAGGGAATCTTCACTTTTTTACTTCAAGCTCATTTTAAAGTGTTACTAAACCCAGGACCTTGCTTTCACTATATGTGTTCTCTTTCAGAACACAGAATGTGGAAATGCAATTATTTTAGTAAATATAAACTAACAAAAAAACTTTTTTTAACAGCAATTGGAGCAGTTTTGTGTCTTCTATCAGTATCTAGCAGAGCACTGGTTAAAGCTTGGAGGAGTTTTCATTCTCCCCTGATTGACCTATGAGGCTACATAACCCCTGACACTCTGTCTGGACAGTGCTGATTAGCCCTGTGCTGATCACCTGCACTCTCCCAAGGAAAAAAAAAACTCTCTAGCAATACACACCAAACTGAGCAAGGGCAGCTTGAGGATTAACCCCTTCCACAGTAAGTATAACAAGCATGCATATACAGACTGATGTTACTCTTGTGGGTTCAGTAGCCCTTTAAGGCATTCCCCGGCTTCATTGTATACCATCATACTTATTATTTTATTTCTCTTCAGGGAGTGACTGCTCTGAACTTGCTGAAAACGGGAGAGTTTCTGATTGGCTCTGGAGATGGAAAACTGTCACTCTGCAAAGAACCGACCTATAAGGCAGCTAAGTGAGTGTCAAACGCTGGGTCTCCTGTGTAGCTTATATACCACAAATGAGGTTTATATCCTCTTAATTCGGTGCGTTTCTCAACCTATTAACCACTTGAGCTCCAGAGGATTTACCCCCCTTAATGACCACGCCTCTTTTTGCTACTCGGCGCTGCACTAATTCAACTGATAATTGCGCGGTCATGCAATGCTGCACCCAAACAAAATTTACGTCCTTTTTTTCACACAAATAGAGCTTTCTTTCGGTGTAATTTGATCACCTGTGCGCTTTTTATTTTTCACGCTATAAACAAAAAAAGGCCAAAAATTTTGAAGAAAAACAATATTTTTAATTTTCAGCTATAAAAAATATATAGTAAACTCAAAGTTGGTTATAAATTTAGGCCAAAATGTATTCTGCTCCATGTTTTTGGTAAACAAAATCCCAATAAGTGTATATTGATTGCTTTGTGTGGAAGTTATAGCGTCTACAAACTATGGTATAGATCAGGGGTGGGCAAACTTTTTGACTTGAGGGCCACAATGGGTTCATATATTGGACCCGGGGGCCGGACCAAGAGTAGATGAATGATGTGTATGTGTCATCCATAGTAAGTATAGTAATATTCCCCCATAGTAAGCATAGTAATTAATCCCCCATATAGTAATTCATCACCCATATAGTAATTCATCCCCCATATAGTAATTCATCCCCCCATATAGTAATTCATCCCCCATAGTAATTCATCCCCCCTATAGTAATTCATCCCCCATATAGTAATTCATCCCCCATATAGTAATTCATCCCCCATAGTAATTCATCCCCCATAGTAATTCATCCCCCATATAGTAATTCATCACCCATATAGTAATTCATCCCCCATATAGTAATTCATCCCCCCATATAGTAATTCATCCCCCATAGTAATTCATCCCCCCTATAGTAATTCATCCCCCATATAGTAATTCATCCCCCATATAGTAATTCATCCCCCATAGTAATTCATCCCCCATAGTAATTCATCCCCCATATAGTAATTCATCCCCCATATAGTAATTCATCCCCCATAGTAATTCATCCCCCATAGTAATTCATCCCCCCTATAGTAATTCATCCCCCCTATAGTAATTCATCCCCCATATAGTAATTCATCCCCCATAGTAATTCATCCCCCATAGTAATTCATCCCCCATATAGTAATTCATCCCCCATATAGTAATTCATCCCCCATAGTAATTCATCCCCCATATAGTAATTCATCCCCCATATAGTAATTCATTCCCCATATTAATTCATCCCCCATATTAAGTCCCCAAGTCCCCCCTGTGTCAATTCACTTACCTTTGCTCCGCGCGTTCCTCTCGCCGTGTTCCCATTCCGGTGTAGCATGAAAATCTGTCTCCTATGAGGATCTGTCCCCCTCGATGTATCTGCGCATGTGCCAGTTTCAGGCATTAGCAGCCGATCGGCGATCTCCGGCACATGCGCAGATACGTCGAGGGGGACAGATCCTCATAGGAGACAGATTTTCATGCTACACCGGTCTTCAGGGCGGACTGTGAGAGGAGCCTAGCTCCGCGGGCCGGATTAAAAGGTCCGCCGGGCCGTATACGGCCCGCGGGCCGTAGTTTGCCCATTGCTGGTATAGATACTGCAATTTACACCATTTTTCTGCTATACAGTTTACTGCGCTAGTTTAACGGACAATTGCGCGGTCATGCAATACGGTACATAAATGAAATTTACATCCTTTTTTTCCCCACAAATTGAGCTTTCTTTCGGTGGTATTTGATCGCCTGTGCGGTTTTTATTTTTTGTGCTATAAAAAAAAAAGGCTGACAATTTTGAGGAAAAAAAAAAAATATTTTGGACTTTTTGCTATAAAACATGTCCAGTAAAAAAAAAATGCAAAAATCAAATTTAGTCATAAATTTCTGCCAAAATGCATTCCTTGACATGTCTTTGCTAAAAAAAAACCAATACGTGTAAATTAATTGGTTTACGTGAAAGTTATAGCGTTTACAAACGGCGGGAAAGATACTGGGATTTTTAGGGTTTTTTTTATGCTAATAATGGCGATCAGCGACTTATGGCGGGACTGCGGCGGACATTCTGACATTGGGGGGTACTGACTTGGGGTCACTGACATCCCCAAAAACACTAATACAGTGATCAGTGCAAAAAAAAAAAACTGACACGGTACTAATGGCAATGGGGGCCCCCTATTTGTTTACAAAACACACGTTTTAAAACGTGGTTTTGCCTGTGAGTGCCGCCCTGCCGCCGTATATGTACAGTGGCTGGGCGGCATGCGGTTAAACAATAAATCAACAGTATTTATTACCAACAGTGCAACAATCACGTGCCTTCTTCATATAAAAAGTGTGTATTGATCTCTTCATATTGAGATCAATATATTTGGTAAGAAGCTGAATAGCTTTTATATGGCAGAGGAATCACGAATAATCACTCGTGTGCAGAGTATCATCCATAAACTGCTTTGAATTTGTTCAGACTGCGCACCTTATCTTTGGAATCGTTTTATTGGACTATAACTATCTAACAAGGCACTTTTTCTGGACTTTGTTATATGAATAAGGCACTTGATTGTTGTGCTACTGGTTATAATTACTGGGCGTACCCCTGAGGACGTGCTGTCTCACGAAACGCGTTGGGTGGAGCCTTCATTGCTGACATCACGCCGTTGTCTCCTGGGCAAGGAGCGGCAGGTATTTTGGTACCTTGTTATTATTCTTTTCCACGTGGATTGCTTTGATATATGTATACCAACTTTTAAACAAATAAATACTACACTATATTAGTCCCTTTGGCTCCTGTGGTTGAGCAATTTTCCCCAGATCAAGGAGACACGCACCACCGGTACTGTGAGGATGCTGGATGAATAACCTTTAAACCGTACCTCTACTCCTGCATCCAGATGTGACAGATTGTAACCAATGCTTGTATATATCAAAGTTCTGGTGAATCCATCAGAAGTGCTGGATTACCTTTAATCACCTCCCGTCCAGCCGTTGTATATAAATGGCCGGATGGTGGCAGTGCAGGGATTTATAAATGGCCTCCCCACCCCTGCTTGTGCGTGCTCCCTGGGAGCACGCAGCACCGCGATCCAGTGCCCGCTGTGTCCTCCGGACACAGTGGAACACCGATCGTTGTACGGGACCTCTGTGTGAGATCCCAATCATGTGATCACTGATTGGCCAATCAGTGATCACATGAATAGTAGTAAGCAAGATGTCACTTTCTGACATCATTGCTTACTACATGTGAAATCTGTGAATGATCACAGAGGTCACATAGTACAAGGCTATTCACAACAGTCTTGTACCATGTGACAAGCTGTGACCAATCACAGCTCACTCAGTACTTCTCAATGGGTGCAAGAATGCACACAGAGAGAAAGAGAAATGATTGCTTTTATAGCCTTTATGGGTGTAAAAGCAATCAGTGTAAAAAAAAAAATCTTCATCACCCCCCACAAGTATGTGGGGGGGGGGGGGGGTGATGAAGCATGCTAGGGTGACAGTATGTTAAAAAAAACAAAAAAATAATAATATAAAAAATAAAATAAAAATGTAAAAAAGAAATTTAAAAAAAATATAATTTTTGGTTCTAAACTAATTTGGGTTATTTTTTTTTTACTAAAAATATAACTGAATAAATTTTGGCCAAGATTTATGATGAAATAATATTTATTTGCAAAATTTTATAAGAAAAACACCTTTTTTTAAAATGTTTGGACTTTTTCATTTATATAACAAAAAAAAAAAAAAAATCCCAGTGGTGAATAAATACCACAAAAATAAAGTTTTATCTGTCTCAAACAAATGCTAAAAAATTCATATGGGTACAGTGTTGCATGACCGCGCAATTGTCATTCAAAGCGTGATAGCGCTGAAAGCTGAAAATTGGCCGGGACAGGAAGGGGGTGAAAGTGTCCGGACTGGAAGGGGGTGAAAGTGTCTGGACTGGAAGGGGGTGAAAGTGTCTGGACTGGAAGGGGGTGAAAGTGTCTGGACTGGAAGGGGGTGAAAGTGTCTGGACAGGAAGGGGGGGAAAGTGTCTGGACAGGAAGGGGGTGAAAGTGTCCGGACTGGAAGGGGGGGAAAGTGTCCGGACTGGAAGGGGTGAAAGTGTCCGGACTGGAAGGGGTGAAAGTGTCCGGACTGGAAGGGGGGGAAAGTGTCTGGACTGGAAGGGGGGAAAGTGTCCGGACTGGAAGGGGGTGAAAGTGTCCGCACTGGAAGGGGGGGAAGTGTCTGGACTGGACGGGGGTAAAAGTGTCTGGACTGGAAGGGGGTGAAAGTGTCCGGACTGGATGGAGGGTGAAAGTGTCCGGACTGGAAGGGGGTGAAAGTGTCTGGACAGGAAGGGGGGGAAAGTGTCTGGACAGGAAGGGGGTGAAAGTGTCCGGACTGGAAGGGGGGGAAAGTGTCCGGACTGGAAGGGGTGAAAGTGTCCGGACTGGAAGGGGTGAAAGTGTCCGGACTGGAAGGGGGGGAAAGTGTCTGGACTGGAAGGGGGTGAAAGTGTCCGCACTGGAAGGGGGGGAAGTGTCTGGACTGGACGGGGGTAAAAGTGTCTGGACTGGAAGGGGGTGAAAGTGTCCGGACTGGATGGAGGGTGAAAGTGTCCGGACTGGAAGGGGGGGAAAGTGTCCGGACTGGAAGGGGGTGAAAGTGTCCGGACTGGAAGGGGGTGAAAGTGTCCGGACTGGAAGGGGGGTGAAAGTGTCCGGACTGGAAAGGGGTGAAAGTGTCCGGACTTGAAGTGGTTAAAGATATATGCACTGTTGCACTTTGGTCACAAGGATATATCGTGTCTTAATTGAAGAAATACTTCTGCTGAATTATCCTTTTTACTTTTATAGCTGAAATCGGAATGATTATTATGGACATTTATTGATTTATTCACTTTATGCACATATTGCACTAATTAGCACTTTATACATTGTGCACTAATTACTTTATGATCTAAATATATTTTATTTATTCATATATATCACAGCGCTGCACTTTTATATATTTTGAAAACGTCTTTTGGGATTGTTGCCTATGCCCTATAGTGCTAGCAGCTACTTGGAATATTTACTTCTTATATATATGCGCTCGCTTTTATATTTTTTGACGGTTATAATTACTGTTGAGCCATTGTTTAATAGCTAGAGAAGTGCACCGAGTTAAGAGGGAATTTTTTAGAATTAAGTATTCAAAATTTTCTGGTTGCATCACTCATATTCTTTCACGTTTATTTTCCCTAAGTGTAAATATAATTTTTATATATATAATATAAGGAGTATTGCCATTAAAAGGCTCAGCTGAAGTTGGTATAGAAGTAATAGAGTGCCCAGAGTTCTGGGGTACCAGGCTGATTCTGGGGTACCCAGGCTGCTCTAGAAAAAGAGCTGCATCTATAAAAATTGTGTTCTGTCCAATTCATAAAAAAATAAAAAACGCAACTAGATTGTAAGCTCCCAGGATCAGGGCCCTCCCTCCTAGATTGTAAACTCCCAGGATCAGACCCTCCCTCCTAGATTGTAAGCTCCCAGGATCAGGCCCTCCTATCCCTCTTGTATTGAACTGTATTGTTGCTGTATTGTCTCCCATTATATTGTAAAGCGCTGAGCAAACTGTTGGCGCCATAAATCCTGTATAATAATAATAATATATAAATCCTGTATAATAATAATAATATAAATCCTGTATAATAATAATAATATATAAATCCTGTATAATAATAATAATATAAATCCTGTATAATAATAATAATATATAAATCCTGTATAATAATAATAATATAAATCCTGTATAATAATAATAATAATATAAATCCTGTATAATAATAATAATATATAAATCCTGTATAATAATAATAATATAAATCCTGTATAATAATAATAATAATAATATATAAATCCTGTATAATAATAATAATATAAATCCAGTATAATAATAATAATATATAAATCCAGTATAATAATAATAATAATATAAATCCTGTATAATAATAATAATATAAATCCAGTATAATAATAATATATAAATCCTGTATAATAATAATAATATAAATCCTGTATAATAATAATAATATATAAATCCTGTATAATAATAATAATATAAATCCTGTATAATAATAATAATATATAAATCCTGTATAATAATAATAATATAAATCCTGTATAATAATAATAATATATAAATCCTGTATAATAATAATAATATAAATCCTGTATAATAATAATAATAATATAAATCCTGTATAATAATAATAATAATATATAAATCCTGTATAATAATAATAATATATAAATCCTGTATAATAATAATAATATAAATCCTGTATAATAATAATAATATATAAATCCTGTATAATAATAATAATATATAAATCCAGTATAATAATAATAATAATATAAATCCTGTATAATAATAATAATATAAATCCAGTATAATAATAATAATATATAAATCCTGTATAATAATAATAATATAAATCCAGTATAATAATAATAATATATAAATCCAGTATAATAATAATAATAATATAAATCCTGTATAATAATAATAATATAAATCCAGTATAATAATAATAATATATAAATCCTGTATAATAATAATAATATAAATCCTGTATAATAATAATAATATATAAATCCTGTATAATAATAATAATATAAATCCAGTATAATAATAATAATATATAAATCCAGTATAATAATAATAATAATATAAATCCTGTATAATAATAATAATATAAATCCAGTATAATAATAATAATATATAAATCCTGTATAATAATAATAATATATAAATCCTGTATAATAATAATAATATAAATCCAGTATAATAATAATAATAATAATATATAAATCCTGTATAATAATAATAATAACTAATGATGTTGTATGGCTGTGCTTCTCCGTCCCCCAGGAGTGTCCAGCTGCAGGGGGCTGTCACCTCCATCACCCTCCGTGGTCAGGGTCACCAGTTCTTCGTGGGCACCTCTGAGGCGCAGATCTACCGTTTCAACTTTCCGGAATTTAAAGAAGAGCTTATAGCTACTTGTCACAGCGAAGCCATCAACGACATCGTCTTCCCCTTGTATGTATGCTTGATCAAAATATGAAATACATATACGATATTCAGTGATTATCCTGAAGCAGACGTATCCTGAACATTTCCCATTTTTAAATTCAAAACTTGTTTTTGCCATTTTTTCATCCTGGCCCTGCAAATCTTCTTCAGCCACTTCCTGTCTACATGGCATTTCTCAGGGTGGGTTTCCTGATGGTGACAACAGTGGACCATGCCTGTGTAATGTGTGTTGAAATAGTCACTTGTGGTCTCCATTGGGAGCCCATGTAACAGGGTGACAACGCAGAAGCACAATTGGGAGGCAGGGACAAAGGAAGTGCTTGAACAAGTCCTTCATGGCAGGATCTCCTGGGACCTCCCAGGCTCCCAGACTGACGCATTTCACCCAAAACATTCTTAATTGCAGCCTGCTTTGGGTGAAACATGTTAGAGTGGGCGGTCCACAGGCAGAGACTGTCATTTTGGCATTGTGGAATAAAGTTTTTTGAATAGAGTGATGTCATCGGACTGCTGTGTTAGTGCTATGTAACAGATTGTTCTTTTTTCTTTTGCCTTTAGTCGCACTCTAAACCCCTCCCCCACACTAACCTAACATCTAAACTAGTTCAAGTCACATTATGTCATTTTATTATGAACGTTGTTGCACTTTTATTACCTTCCCGGGTTTTTTCTCTCCAGTGGTACTTCAGAGCTGTTCGCCACATGTGCCAAAAGTGACATCCGTGTTTGGCACACAGCCAGCAACAAGGAACTGCTGCGGATCACCATACCCAACATGACCTGCAACGCCATTGAATTTACAAGAGACGGCAAGAGCATCCTATCAGGCGAGGGCTATGTTCTGTCAGCAGGATTCCCCACCTGCTCTCTTATTGGTGGAATAACTATAGAGCACAGGTTTTAGCAATGCAGAGGACATCCCTCCTGTCCTCCTCCCAAAGTAAAGATCATAGAGCACAGTGTTTAGCACTGTGAGGACGTCTTTCCTGTCCTCTGATTGGAGGAATAATCATAGAGCACAGTGTTTAGCACTGTGAGGACGTCTTTCCTGTCCTCTGATTGGAGGAATAAATATAGAGCACAGTGTTTAGCACAGTGAGGACATCTTACCTGTCCCCTGATTGGAGGAATAATCCTAGAGCACAGTGTGTAGCACTGTGAGGACATCTTATCTGTCCCCTGATTGGAGGAATAATCATAGAGCACAGTGTTTAGCACTGTGAGGACGTCTTTCCTGTCCTCTGATTGGAGGAATAAATATAGAGCACAGTGTTTAGCACAGTGAGGACGTCTTACCTGTCCCCTGATTGGAGGAATAACCATAGAGCACAGTGTTTAGCACTGCGAAGTCCATCCTCCCACTATCATCTTATTGGAGGAATAACCATGGAGCACAGTGTTTAGCATTGCAGGGGACATCCTACCTCCCATCTTATTGGAGGAATAACCATGGAGCACAGTGTTTAGCACTGCAGGGGACATCCTACCTCCCATCCTATTGGAGGAATAACCATAGAGCACAGTGTTTAGCACTGCGGGGGACATCCTACCTCCCATCTTATTGGAGGAATAACCATAGAGCACAGTGTTTAGCACTGCGGGGGACGTCCTACCTCCCATCTTATTGGAGGAATAACCATAGAGCACAGTGTTTAGCATTGCAGGGGACATCCTACCTCCCATCTTATTGGAGGAATAACCATGGAGCACAGTGTTTAGCATTGCAGGGGACATCCTACCTCCCATCCTATTGGAGGAATAACCATAGAGCACAGTGTTTAGCTCTGCGGGGGACATCCTACCTCCCATCTTATTGGAGGAATAACCATAGAGCACAGTGTTTAGCACTGCGGGGGACATCCTACCTCCCATCCTATTGAAGGAATAACCATGGAGCACAGTGTTTAGTATTGCGGGGGACGTCCTACCTCCCATCTTATTGGAGGAATAACCATAGAGCATAGTGTTTAGCACTGCGGGGGACGTCCTACCTCCCATCTTATTGGAGGAATAACCATAGAGCACAGTATTTAGCACTGCGGGGGACATCCTACCTCCCATCTTATTGGAGGAATAACAATAGAGCACAGTGTTTAGCACTGCGGGGGACATCCTACCTCCCATCCTATTGGAGGAATAACCATAGAGCACAGTGTTTAGCACTGCGAAGTCCATCCTCCCACTATCATCTTATTGGAGGAATAACCATAGAGCACAGTGTTTAGCACTGCGGGGGACATCCTACCTCCCATCTTGTTGGAGGAATAACCATAGAGCACAGTGTTTAGCACTGCGGGGGACATCCTACCTCCCATCTTATTGGAGGAATAACCATAGAGCACAGTGTTTAGCACTGCGTGGGACATCCTACCTCCCATCCTATTGGGAGGCATAACCATGGAGCACAGTGTTTAGCACTGCGGGGGACATCCTACCTCCCATCTTATTGGAGGAATAACCATAGAGCACAGTGTTTAGCACTGCGGGGGACATCCTACCTCCCATCTTATTGGAGGAATAAACATAGAGCACAGTGTTTAGCACTGCGGGGGACATCCTACCTCCCATCTTATTGGAGGAATAACCATAGAGCACAGTGTTTAGCACTGCGGGGGACATCCTACCTCCCATCTTATTGGAGGAATAACCATAGAGCACAGTGTTTAGCACTGCGGGGGACATCCTACCTTCCATCTTATTGGAGGAATAAACATAGAGCACAGTGTTTAGCACTGCGGGGGACATCCTACCTCCCATCTTATTGGAGGAATAACCATAGAGCACAGTGTTTAGCACTGCGGGGGACATCCTACCTCCCATCTTATTGGAGGAATAACCATAGAGCACAGTGTTTAGCACTGCGGGGGACATCCTACCTCCCATCTTATTGGAGGAATAAACATAGAGCACAGTGTTTAGCACTGCGGGGGACATCCTACCTCCCATCTTATTGGAGGAATAACCATAGAGCACAGTGTTTAGCACTGCTGCCTTGCAGCGATAAGATTCTGGGTTGACAGCTCACTATATTGGACACAATCTGCAAAGAATTTTCTTTCCACCAAACACATGATGGTAGGTTCTGACCAACCCAACATTAGTGCGTGTGCTTGCATGACTGAGCTAGAGAGATTAGATAGTAAGCTCTTGTGGTGTAGGGACTGATGTGAGTGGACTCAAACAAAATTACATACATGTCCCTATTTCATTACATTGAATGGAGATTTTATAAAAATTAAATTTTTCCCACAGCCTGGAATGATGGAAAGATCCGTGTATTCACACCCGAAAGTGGACGACTCATGTACCAGATAGAAAATGCTCACAGTATGGGAGTGACCGCCATCGCAGTGACGAGCGACTGCAAGAGGATTGTGAGCGGAGGAGGGGAAGGACAGGTGTGTGACCTCTGACATTGGGGCCTTAAAGCTGAACTCAGGCAGATATAAAAGACACAAATGAATGCAGCTCTGTATTCATTATTAAATCATGAAATTTATTTTTCAAAATACCGGCAGTGTAAGTGCCTGAGTTTGCCTTGGCATCAGCCTCCTTCAGTTACTGTACAGCAGAGCTTGTGGAGGAAGAGGAAGCAGCAACACAAGGAACCAATCCGCTATGCTGCACTACATGGTGCAGGTTCATGGAGACAGGAAATGAAGGAAAATCTTCCCAACTGGGATCAGGAACAAATATAAAAACTTGTCCGAAGAAGTGTGTTGATAAGGAGCATGCTCATAGGGGGAGAGAGCCGAGTAATGACCTTATCACTCTTCTGCTGCTGTTCATTCACTGTTCAGTTAGACAAGATAGGGGAGTGTTGTCATTAACCCCTTGACACCGACGTCACACAAATATGCGGCCTCACAGAACTGGGCTTTTTTCCGTGGGGCCGCATGTTTGCATGCCTGTCTTTGTGCTGGGAGCGCGCTGCACGGCACGCTCCCAGCACAAAGACCGCGGTGTCACTGAGAGCACCGGGTCCTGTTCTAATGATCGGGACCTGGGACTCCCGATTTCGAGTCACATAATCGCTGTGATAGCCTCTGATTGGCTATCACAATGATCAGTCACTGTACAGCCCGGCCCCCTTGTTTTTTTTCTCTCTCTATAAATGGTGGAGAGAGATACGTTGTATCTCTCTAATTCCTGGCATAGAGGGGGAAAAAAATGTTCGTAAAAAAAAACCAAAACAAATATAAAAAAATAAAATAAAAAATAAAGAAAAAATACCTAGCACAAGGTTTGATCTAGTTCAATGCCAGGGTTAGTGTTTGGGTCAATGTCAGGGTCAAAGGTCAAGGTCAAAAGGTCAGGATTTTTAAATATGCAAATAAAATATTTCAATCAAATCATTTCATTTTCAAGAAATACCTATTTAGAAAGTGATGACATCATCAGTGGATCTGTCTTCCAGTCCTTTCTTATAATGGAGATTGGTGGGCGTGGCTTCTGTAAATGTCACAGCACGCTGCCTCAAGTGTTTTATGAGAACATATCCCTGCCTTCCTTTAGATCTACATCCTTGCTGCCTACAGGGTGATGTAGATTTTAGCTGTGCAATCTGCTGATCATTTGCTTACTTTGTAATCAAGTAACCGATCAGCAGATTGCACAGCTAAAATCTGCATCACCCAGGCAGCATGCACATCTAAAAGGATGATGCGATGTGCTCTCTCATGTAATGATTGCGAGCAGAAGAAAGCTAATGGCAGTTAGAGGTGGACAACGACAGTGTGGTTCAGGAGGAGAGAGAATTGATGATGATTCAGACAGAATATGAAGGCACACTCAAGCTGTAAGGTTTATATGTGGAGATATACGATGTTCAGGGAATTCAGAGTAATTGGTTTCAACACAGGACTTGCTACAGGGGGGGGGGGGGTAAGCCTGGAGTTCAGCCTTAAATCCAGCACCTGGTAACTGTGACTTAACGCTGCAATTTTATTCTGCAGGTGAGAGTGTGGGAGGTTGGCAGAGAAAGCCATCGGCTCGTAGAATCCATGAAGGAACACAAGTCGGCTGTAACTTGTATCAAACTGAAGAGCAACAACCGGGAATGTGTAACGGCCAGCTCGGATGGAGCCTGCATCATATGGGACCTTGTGTCAGTTCTTCACAGATATCCCCCTATTTGTGTGTTCACAGATATCCCCCTATTTGTGTGTTCACAGATATCCCCCCTATTTGTGTGTTCACAGATATCCCCCTATTTGTGTGTTCACAGATATCCCCCCTATTTGTGTGTTCACAGATATCCCCCCTATTTGTGTGTTCACAGATATCCCCCCTATTTGTGTGTTCACAGATATCCCCCCTATTTGTGTGTTCATGAGCCAAACTTTTCCAATGGTAGTGCTGTCAGATCCCAACAAGGATTCCAAACAGCCTAAGATATATGTTCTCTGTGCACTGCATTTAGGATTTCCCTAGTAGGATATAAACAAGTCCTTCAGACATCAGAAGTGCATAATGCAGACAAAGATTTTCCACCTTCTGACTATCCAACATGTTTCAAGCACTGGGAGTTGGAGAGGAAGAATGATTAGGTAGCTTACATGGACGGTGAGGACAGGGAGGGGTTCAGCAATGTTGTGATGTGAGCAGAGCTGGGTTAAACGGTAGGCAAAGGAGATGGCACCTTGGGTGATTCAGCAAGAGGAGGCAACAAAAGGGCAGGACTTGCAACCTATGCTGGTGAAGTTCACAGCCCATGTAGGAGGTGGGGTAAACTTTGGCCTTTTTGATTTTGGTGACAGAGGACCTTGTCCTGCTACTGGATTCATAGTTACATAGTTAGTCTGGCTGAAAAAAGACAAAAGTCCATCTAGTTCAACCATAGAAGAAAAAGTTATAATCCTACACCCACAGTTGATCCAGAGGAAGGCAAAAAAAAACCCAGCAAAGCACGATCCAATTTGTTCCTGCAGGGAAAAAAAATTCCTTCCTGATCCCCCGAGAGGCAATCAGATATTCCATGGATCAACTTTCCCTATAAATGTTATATCCAGTTATATTCTGTGTATCTAAGAAAGAATCCAGGACTTTCCTACAGCAATCCACTGAGCTGGCCACAACCAACTCTGGAGGGAGTCTATTCCACATTCTCACAGCTCTCACTGTGAAGAAACCTTTCCGTGTTTGGAGATTAAATTTCTTTTCCTCCAGATGTAAAGAGCGCCCCCTTGTCCTCTGTGATGACTTCAGGGGGAAGAACTACACCGAGTTCACTATATGAACCACTGATGTATTTATACATGGAGATCATAACCCCCCTTATGTATTATACATGGAGATCATATCCCCCCTTATGTATTATACATGGAGATCATATCCCCCCCTTATGTATTATACATGGAGATCATATCCCCCCTTATGTATTATACATGGAGATCATATCCCCCCCTTATGTATTATACATGGAGATCATATCCCCCCCTTATGTATTATACATGGAGATCATATCCCCCCCTTATGTATTATACATGGAGATCATATCCCCCCTATGTATTATACATGGAGATCATATCCCCCCTTATGTATTATACATGGAGATCATATCCCCCCTTATGTATTATACATGGAGATCATATCCCCCTTATGTATTATACATGGAGATCATATCCCCCCCTTATGTATTATACATGGAGATCATACCCCCCTTATGTATTATACATGGAGATCATATCCCCCCCTTATGTATTATACATGGAGATCATATCCCCCCTTATGTATTATACATGGAGATCATATCCCCCCTTATGTATTATACATGGAGATCATATCCCCCCCTTATGTATTATACATGGAGATCATATCCCCCCCTTATGTATTATACATGGAGATCATATCCCCCCTTATGTATTATACATGGAGATCATATCCCCCCCCCCCTTATGTATACATGGAGATCATATCCCCCTTATGTATTATACATGTTGATCATGCGGTACAGGAAACTGCTGAACCACCAGTGGCAGTGAAATTCAATGTTTATGCTGTTCATCAGGGTAGTGTAAGTTATATGATTGGCTGAACAGAAAACAAAATATCTTGCCAGCTAAACAGTCATGGACATCAGCGTTGTGTTTGCCCCAGATTGTGCCTTACAGGGGGCTGTGCTCAATAAAGGCAAGCAGAGAACGAAGGCCTAGTCACAGTATAGCTTAAAATCTTGCTGTAGCTGTTTTGTTTTCCAGTACTGACTTACCATGCCTTGTTCTCCACAATGTCTCTGTGTGGACGGGGCCATCTTGGTAGGTCTTTGCTTCCTAGAGCCAGATCTGCTGTCCCCCAATAACTGGTTATCTGGTGACAGGTGGAGTAGTGATGAAGAAGCCGCAGAAAAGGTAGAGGAGCCACAGATCTACAGAATGGGTGAAGCACAGGCAGGTAGATCCTTGTACTGCAGGTCCTCAGGTACAGCTTCCTCTCCAGCAAGGAGAACAGTAAAGTAGTGACCTCAGCAAATCTCACTCCGAATCTGGTGAGATTAGCAGTAAGAGCAAGCAGTGCCTTAGATGATCTCACACTGTTGATATACAACTATGAGGCTACAGAAGAGGAGAGCCCAGGCACAGGAAATCCACTGCTCCTTTTTAAGGAGGAATTTCTAACAAAAGCTCATTTTTCAGGGAACTGCTTAGACACGACTTACATTTCTAGATGTTCCCTATAAGTTTAGGTCCAGCATTATCAGTGCAAGTAGTATTATCTGTATAAAGTACATACCACAAGCCTTGCAGACGTTCAGATAGCAGATAAGAAAAGGTAAAATGGAGGAAGAAGAAAGAAAGTTTTTTTTTTGTATATAATACCATTTGGATGCACAGCTGGGAGATAGGGTTGGAGTATTCATCATATTGGGGTCCTTCTGACAACATGGAAAGGCCATCACCCCTCAGTTATAGTCTTCTTCCTCTGTAACTTAGATCTGTTCTGTCCTTCCAGGAGGTTTGTACGGAAACAGATGATCTTATCCAATACATTGTTCCGCTGCGTCTGTTACCACCCCGAGGAATTCCAGATCATCACCAGCGGCACTGACAGAAAGGTACAACCATCATCAGATGACAAAGAAACATGAATACTATTAAATAACATGAGGATATTGCACACGGGGCTGTATGTCCCTCCCAGCGCTTTGCTGCACCCAGGAAGGACAGGTGTGGTGCCCAGTCTTGCTGTAGGCAGTCTGCAGCTGGATGGTACTGAATGCTGTAACGAGTGGTCCTGGAACAGACAGGTCAGAGGTGTCCCTAGGGTTGGTGTCACCCAGTCTGGTAACACTTGCTGACACCCCCTCTGATGATCTCCGCAGAATGGATCGGATCTGCGGGTTAAGCATAATGGATCGGCGGACTCTGATCCATTATGCTCAATCCGCAGATCCGATGCATCCTGCTGGGATCGTCGGCTTTCTTTACAACTTACCTTTTCTTGGAGCGGGTCCGGTGTCACCCCGTATAGGTTTCATAGAACAGACAAGGGCGCACTCTCATCGTGCATAACCGTGGTACACCAGGTGTTTTAATGAATGAACAAATGGATGTATACTCACAAGCCAACGAAATTAAAAGCAGTGTATAGGGTCCACAAAAAAGTCACAAAGGTGCTGTGTCTAAATGTGGATAAGCTGACGCGTTTTGGGGGCTGAACCCCCTTCCTCAGAGCTAAAAATGAACCTACTGGCCACCAGCCTATATACCAGAGAAATGTCAAAAGGAGGGTGAAACAGACCCTCCCACCCACTCTCAACGGCCCAATAGCAGAAAAGGAGAAAAAAAAAAAAGGAAATCATATGACAAACAGCAGCCTGTGCCATGCATAAAATACACACAGACTAAAACATGAAATATATAATATAATATAAAAATATAAAATTTGCCTCCAAAGAAAGTGATCCTAATATTTAATGAACGGTCATCACGCTAAAAAGAAGAGCCTCCAATTATGGAACAGCCAGGATGCTGCATGGCGATGAATGAAGGGCAGTACATGCAAATGAAAAAGGGGGCTGTAGGATGGATGAAGTGAATGGAGCCAGAGCGGCATCCAAACACTCCACCACGCTGCTAGGCAGGGACATGTCGGGCTCATCCCCGCAGGATCGTCGGCATGCAACCCATACGGGGTGACACCGGACTCCCTCCAAGAAAAGGTGAGTTGTAAAGAAAGCCAACGATCCCAGCAGGATCCCTTCAGATATATTTATTAAAAAAAAAACGTTTAAAAATATATATATTTAATAAATATATTCTTCAGATTTTTTTTAACATATAAAAAAGTCATTTTAACATATTTTTACATATATTTGTAAATGCATTCCAAAAATGTAGATTTGTATTTTTAAAGACATACAGTATATTTGAAATTTAAAAAAAATATATATTTTTCATATATTTTGTAAAACGCATTTCAACATGCAGTATATATATATTTATTTATTGAAATATATTTTTAAATATATCGAATATGGCCAAAATTGTAGTATTTCAAATATATTTTTCTTCCACATGGGTAGAGAGTGAATCTTTCCAGCCTGGACAGATACAGCAATGAAAACCCGACAGGGGGTCTAATCCTTCCACAATCTGAGACAAAAATAAAAGTTTTGCCTTTTCATACTCATTCACTTTTCCATGCTAGTAAAGAGTGTCTGGTTGAATTATTTGTTGTAGATCGGGTACTGGGAAGTGTTCGATGGCTCACCAATAAGAGGTCTTGAGGGATCCATGTCTGGCTCCATCAACGGAATGGACATAAGTGACAGCGGAAGCCACTTTGTGACAGGTAACATGGTTTCCATTGCAGTATACTGAGTACTGAGTTGAGGACCCTTTCTGGCCACCAGTCCATGATGTATCACGGCAGAATAGGGCAAGGTAGCAGCTTATGCCGGCCATACATGGGTCAAAATGCGACCGATTTTTCGTTCGAAAATCGGACCTAAGAATAATTGGCCGATTTTCGTTCTTAGTGGGTCAATGGCACCGGCCTATTATCGTGGTTCCTCCCCTTTTCGGTGATTGGGCATGTTGGAAAATTTGTGAAAAAGGACCGATTTACGACTCAATGATGGTCAAATCGTACGATCGTTTTTCCGAAAAGAATATGCGCCATGAGCCGTGACCTGGAAGGAACAGAAGTTTCACCTGTTATATGGGGTGAACTTTATGACTTGGTCGTCCAATTTTCGAAATCATTGATGGCGCCATCGGATTACCGAGCGAACAATGTTTTCGATTTTTGGAGGAAAAATCATTCGTAATTCAAATAATATATGGCCTGCATTAGTCTTCCCCATCCTTTGGGGGAGGACTGTAACAGGCACAACATAGTCACCCCATTTGCACTGTCTGTGCTGGCATTGTCAAACACCAACTGCCTACAAGCACATCCTCCTATGTGACTAGGCAGGCAGATGGAAAGCGTTGACCCCCCGGGCTACTGCGGCCAAAGACATGGAACCCGGAAGGAAGATGGAAGCTCCAGGTGAGCCGTGGCAGAGCTGCGCAGGATGGCTCCATTTGCAGGCACAGCGCGCTCCCAGCACAAAGACCATGGTGTCACTAAGAGCTCCGGGTTCCGTTCTAACGATCGGGATGCTGGACTCCCGATTCTGGGTCACATGATCGCTGTGATAGCCTCTGATTGGCTATCACAGTGATCAGTCACTATATAGCCCGCCCCCCCTTGTTTTTATTCTGTATGAATGGAGGAGAGAGATACATTGTATCTCTCTAACTCCTGGCATAGAGAAAAAAACATTTTTTGTTAAAAAAAATAAATATATTTAAATAAATAATATTTAAATAAATATTTTAAAATAAAATAAAAAACAAAGAAAAAATACATAGATCAAGGTTTGATCTAGTTCAGTGCCAGGGTAAGCGTTTGGGTCAAGGTCAGGATTTTTTAATTTTTTTTTTAATTGGTGTCAGTTCGTGTCAGTGTGTTTTAGGTAAAAAAACAAAATGCGCACTTTGTTTCTGGGCTGTACTACAGGTACAAACAACAAATAAAATACACATATATGGTATCGCTGCGATCGTCAGGAGCTGGAAAATTTATTTTGGGTTCTTTGGTGGTAGGTTATGGTAGTAACAAGAAACACACAGCTAAATTTAAAATTTTTTTTTTTTTTACTATTTTGGGCCAGTATTCCTTTGATAATAAAAAAAATCAGGAGATATCCATTACCATTTACTACCAAATGAAAGCCCAATTTGTCCTGAAAAAAACGCGGTATAATTCACCTGGATGTACAAAGTAGTTGTGATGATATGGACGGTTTTACTAACACATGTCAATGTTGCAAAATTGTGCTTAGGCATTAAGATTTGTTTTACCCTCAGGCGTGAGGGGGTTAAGACCTTCACATCAGAATTTCCAGTTTTGTCCATGGCCAATGCAGAGTCAGATGATGGTGTCACACCACCACTATGGATTCTCCATATTTTGCAGTAGAATACATTAATATTTGTGGGGGTCCAGCTATGCAAGAGTGTACCCTTATGGTGAAGGCTCAAACTGCTGCGCTAAAATCCGGCTTTGAACAAAAATTTTAGAACCAGTGACCATGTACTATAAAATGCTGCTCCTGTCAGCCGCTGAAGAACTACAGGTCTCAGCATGCCCTGCCAGCTTCATGTCAGAACAGAGCAGAAAAAATGGTGTTATCTTTTCTGAGGGTAACCTTTCTTATTCTCGCTCTTCCAGGTGGGGACGACAAACTGGTAAAAGTTTGGGATTACAACGAGGGTGAGGTGACCCAAGTGGGTATTGGCCACAGTGGCAGCATCAGCCAGCTAAAGATCTGCCCCCTCTCCAAATACATCATCAGCGTCAGCAACGACGGTGCTATTCTGCGCTGGAAATACCCGTATCCCGTCTAGACGGCCCTCAGTTGACACCTACTTGTTTAACATTTGTTTTGTTTTTTGTTTTTTCCATTATATCTTTTATTAAATTTTCTTTTAAGAAACAAATACCTTACAAAACCATCATAAATCTTTTTACATCATACATATAAACTTCATCCCCATCCCCACCCCCACCCCAACACACCCCTGCCCAATCTCATCTTATCCTCTTTTTCCCCTCCTATTAATCTAGTCCTATATATATAGATCTCTTTAACCATTTCAATTCTCTGGTACTATTATCGGGGGGCCTTTCGTTTTTTAAGTATTTTTCTGAAGTTTTAAACTCATACCATTTACCCCAAATCTTTCTAAACTTTTCCATTTCATCTTTCTCCATATAACCAAGTTCCTCCATCCTGCTAACATATTCTACTCTGTCTATCCAATCCCTCACTGTTGGTGGATCCTTGGCCTTCCAAAACCTAGGAATGAAACCCTTTGCCGCACCAATCAGATGATATAATTATTATTATTATTATACAGTATTTATAAAGCACCGATAGTTGGCTCAGCGCTGTACATTACAAAGGGGGACAGAACATGTGACAGAACAATACCAATACAATGCAAAACATGAGGGGATCGAGGGCCCTGCTCTTTCGAGCTTACAATCTAGGAGGGAGGGGGTGGTGGCACAGGAGGAGATAGCTGTGGGGGATGGAGTGGTAGGAAGAGTGGAGGAGGTCGGCAAGTTAGCAGGGGGTGGGGTAGGCTTCCCTGAAGAGATGGGTTTTCAGGGTGCGCCTAAAGGAGAGGAGAGTAGGTGATAATCTGATGGGTTGGGGCAGGGAGTTCCAGAGGATGGGTGACACCCTGGAGAAGTCCTGGAGGCGGGCATGGGAGGAGGAGACCAGGGAACTAGAGAGAAGGAGGTCTTGTGAGGAGCGGAGTGTGCGTGTTGGGCGGTACTTGGATATTAGGTCGGTGATGTAGTTCGGGGCAGTATGGTGGACAGCTTTGTACGTCAGTGTTAGGATTTTGAATTTGATCCGTTGCGCAATCGGAAGCCAGTGGAGGGATTGGCAGAGGGGGGTGGAGGACAGTGAGTGGAGGCCAGTGGAGGGATTGGCAGAGGGGGGTGGCGGAGATGGAGCAGTTGGAAAGGTGAATGAGTCTGGCAGCCGTATTCAGGATGGACTGAAGCGGGGATAGCCAGCGGCGAGGCAGGCCAGTGAGGAGGGAGTTGCAGTAGTCGAGTCGTGATATGATGAGGGAGTGGATGAGCTGTTTAGTGGTTTCTGGGGTTAGGAACGTGCGGATTTTGGCGATGTTGCGGAGGTGGAGTCTGCACGAGTTTGTTAAAGATTGGACTTGGGGCTGGAAGGATAGGTTGGAGTCCAGAATGACACCAAGTACTCTGGCCTGCGGGGCAGGTTTGATGGTGGCGTTGTTGGACGTGACGGTGAAGTCAGTGGGGGGTGGGGTCCGGGCTGGGGGGAAGACAAGAAACTTGGAGAGGTTCAGTTTAAGGAAGTGGAGCGACATCCAGTCTGATATGTCGCTCAGTAGGTGTGTGATTCGGGCGGAGACCGAGGGGGTGAGGTGGGGGGTTTAATAAACTGTTTTTATATTGTTTTACCGACAACTCTGTTCTACAGAAAAGACATACCCATGGATCCTTCTGGATAGATGTCCTCCAAATCTCCTGTATATGATGAATTATCTCCTGCCAATATAACTGAATTTTTGGGCATTCCCACCATATATGAGCCATTGTCCCTATTGCCCCACATCCTCTCCAACATAAAGGTGATACTTCTTCTCTCTGTTTATGTGCCGAAATCGATGTGCAATACATCTAGACCAGTGTTTCTCAACTCCAGTCCTCATGGACCCCCAACAGGTCATGTTTTCAGGATTTCCCTCAGATGAAACAGCTGTGGTAATTACTAAGGCAGTGAAACTGATCAAATCACCTGTGCAAAATAATGGAAATCCTGAAAACATGACCTGTTGGGGGTCCATGAGGACTGGAGTTGAGAAACACTGATCTAGACAAACATTTATAATTAATCTCAACTATATTCGTGTTCATCACCCCATGCATTAACTTAAACATTTTCATAGTTACATAGTTAGTCTGGCTGAAAAAAGACAAAAGTCCATCCAGTTCAACCATAGAAAAAAAAAAAGTTAAAATCCTACACCCAATTTAAATCCATGGCCCGTCTGCGAAATGGGAGGCAACATGCGGTGTCTATGTTTGGAATGCGACCCTTAGTTGTATATGCTTTGATATGCCTTTTTTCTTCTAATAAAAGTATTTTTGGGAAAAAAAAAATCCTACACCCACAGTTGATCCAAAAAAAACTGCAAAGCACGATCCAATTTGCTCCTGCTGGTAAAAAAATTCCTTCCTGATCCCCCGAGATTTTCGTCTTCTGGTGATCATTCATATTTATACCCAATTCTCTTTCCCACCCCTCCAAGAACGACGGTGACGCAGCTCCCTCCAATTCAACTAGATCTTATAAATCCTGGATGTTATATGTCCACAACTTGCCTTGGAGCTCAGCGGTCTTTCAAGTGGGAGCATGTCCCCCGTTATCCGCAGAGGCTGACAAAGTGTTGGGACAAAATGTCCCAATTGGTAATATCTCAGTTTATCTAAAACAAAAAACAAATTCCTTTTATTCTTCAATTCTTGAAAAGTGTATAACTGCCCTTTGTCTAATATATCTCCCAAACATGCATTTCTATCTTTAAACCATTTTCCCGAAACATTTCCCTTCCCCGGAGGAAATAATTCAGTGTCCACCAGGGGCACACAAGTGATGTAACAGCTTGGGAGGGGGGAACTTCAGCAGACATTGGGGGGAGGTAGGTATGTGACACACCCGGGAGCAGGGACGGACTGACAACTCATGGTGCCCACAGGCAATAGGGGATCTTGGGACCCCTGTGTCCTTGCCCAAACTCAAAAAAGCCTATGAAAAAGGTACCAGGGGCATCTCATGGGGTCCCCTACTGACCTCGGGCAGTGCCCGAGTTTCCAAATGGTCATTCCGCCCCTGTACTGCGCTACATTACATGCAAAGGATAATCTAAGAAAACAATCTATCCTCTCCTTTCTCTCTTGCCTCATTCTCTCCCCTTCTCTCTCTTTTTCTTTTTTCATCCCACTCTTGTCTTTTTATCTTTTTTCCTTTTGTTCCCTCCTCTGTCTTTCTCTTCTCTGTCATCCATTTCAATGACCAGTTGCTTTGTGTCTTTTCTTTCCTTTCTGTCTCCTCTCTTCCTTTCTTCTTTTTTGTTGCTCTTTTTCGTTTCATACCAAACCATCTTTCTCTATCATTTTTCCTTCTTGAAACCTAGTTCATAAAAAGTAAAAAAATGTTTTCTCTTGACTTCATGTTTTAGAAAATCAGCTGAGAGATTCAACAGAATCTATCCCTCTCTCTCTTCCTCTCTTATCTCTCCTCTCACTCCCCCCTCTGCCTCTCTCCCTCTCTCTCCCCTCTACCTTCCTCCTCTCCCTCCCTCCTCTTCCCATCCTTTTCTCATCTCTCCTCTCCCTCCCTCATCTTCCCTCTTCCTCTCTCTCGTCTATTCTCTCCCTTCTTCCTCTTCCTCTCTCCTCTCCCCTCTACCTCTCTCCTCCCCCTCCCTCATCTTCCCTCTCATCTCTCCTCTTCCTCTCTCTCATCTCTTCTCTCCCTTCTTCCTCTTCCTCTCTCCTCTCCCCTCTACCTCTCTCCTCCCCCTCCCTCATCTTCCCTCTCTCCTCTCCCTCTCTCTCATCTCTCCTCTCCCTTCTTCCTCTTCCTCTCTCCTCTCCCCTCTACCTCGCTCCTTCCTCTCTCTCATTTTCCCTCTCTCCTCTCCCTCTCTCTCATCTCTCCTCTCCCTCTCTCTCATCTCTCCTCTCCCTTCTTCCTCTTCCTCTCTCCTCTCCCCTCTACCTCTCTCCTCTACCTCCCTCATCTTCCCTCTTCCTCTCTCCTCTCCCTTCTTTCTCTTTCTCTCTCCTCTCCCCTCTACCTCTCTCCTCTTCCTCCCTCCTTCCTCTCCCTTATACCTCTCTCCTCTCCCTCTCTCATCTCTCCTCTCCCTCCCTCATCTTCCCTCTCTCTTCTCCCTCTCTCTCATCTCTCCTCTCCCTCCTTCCTCTTACTCTTTCTTCTCCACTCTACCTCTCTCCTCTCCCTCTGTCCTTTCCTCTCTACCTCCCTCCTCTCCCTCCATCCTCACCCTCCCTCCTCTCCCTCTCTCCTCTCCTACCTTCTCTCTCCTCTCCCATCTCTCCTCTCTCTTCCTCTCTTCTCTCTCCCCCTGCTCTCTCCTCTTCTCCCTCCTCTCTCCTCAACCTCTCTGTATTCTCATTTCTCCTCTCCCTCCTCTCCCCCTCTCCCCGCCCCCACCTCTCTCTTCCCTCTTCCTCCTCTCCCTCTCTCATCTATCCTCTCCCTCTTCCTCTCTTCTCTCCCTCCCTTCTCTCTCCCTCCCTCCTCTCTACCTCTCTCCTCTCCCTCTGTCCTTTCCTCTCTACCTCCCTCCTCTCCCTCCATCCTCACCCTCCCTCCTCTCCCTCTCTCCTCTCCTACCTTCTCTCTCCTCTCCCATCTCTCCTCTCTCTTCCTCTCTTCTCTCTCTCCCTGCTCTCTCCTCTTCTCCCTCCTCTCTCCTCAACCTCTCTGTATTCTCATTTCTCCTCTCCCCCTCTCCCCGCCCCCACCTCTCTCTTCCCTCTTCCTCCTCTCCCTCTCTCATCTATCCTCTCCCTCTTCCTCTCTTCTCTCCCTCCCTTCTCTCTCCCTCCCTCCTCTCTACCTCTCTTCTCTCCCTTCCTCTTTCCTCTCCCCTATACCTCTCTCCTCTCCCTGCTCTCTTTCTGTCCTCTCTCTCTACCTCCCTCCCTCCTCTCTCTCATCTCCCTCCTCTCTCTCCTCTCTTCTCCTCTCCCACTGTCATCTATCCTCTCCCTCCCTCATCTTTCCTCTCTCTTCTCCCTCTCTCTCATCTCTCCTCTCCCTTCTTCATCTTCCTCTCTGCTCTCCCCTCTACCTCTCTGCTCTCCTCTTTCCCCTCTCTCTACCTCCCTCCCTCCTCTCCCTCTCTCCTCTTTTCCTCCCTCTCTCCTCCTTGGAAATTGGTGAAAGCTGTCTTCTATTTAAATTTATTAGACCTGGCTGAAAATGCAAGTCCCTCAACCCAGTGCCCCCCTCCCCCCATTCTTCAGGAGCTGAGAGCCACTCACATAATTAATGAATAACAGATATCTAATTGAAAGCCTTATGGAAAACAGTGATTACCAAAATTAAAAAAAGGTATGCATCCCATCAGTCCTCCAACATAATATGATAAGAACAAGAGAAATAACTTACTGATGATCCCTTAACAATAAATAGACACATTCTAATATAGAGAAAAAAGGTGTGTGATTTAAAATGTGTTTACATTGTATATCAGGGAAGAAAAAAAAAAACATTCAGTCAATATCATCAATACACGTACATTTCATGTGTTTTATCCCTTTAAAGACCCTGTAAATACAGCAAAATACAAGTCGATCTGCCAGAACTACACTCAGCCCAAAGCCCTACACAGCATTTTTTTGGGACTGAGTGGTGCAGCCCTGCCCAGTTGTCTTTTGCTAAATACCCAACCACTCCCAATCTCAGATCCCTACAAGGCCAATCATTCTGCAGTCCCAAGATAAGAACTCCATGCAATAAGACAGGAAGTGTTCATGAGACGTGTAACGGAACCGACCCAGTCTGCGCTTGAGTACTTCCGTTATAATACCGCTTCCCCGTCCGAACACCGACCACAGACACCAGAGCTGACCAAACAAGACTAGATGACACCAGTCTGTCTGAACATGGAACTCTTTATATGAAACTCGAACTGGCTTTTTATACACTCAGGACAAATCCCCCCTCCCTGCATAATGACACAGGGCGGAGCAATCTACATCTAGTAACAAGAGACACACCAACAGACAGTCCCATCAGGAGGGAGGGCTGCTGGAGACACCCCCCACCAAGCCAATACACATAAATACATACATCCCATAATAGTTTGCTACCAAACCAGACACACAATAGAACAATGGGATGCAACCACATGGCATTAAACAATCCACAACCCCCTCCTAGACGTGCCTACACAGTCTGAGACAAAGCCCACCAAATATTAGGACAGATCACCTGTACCCCTAACTGGCACAGAGTGACTTACACATAAGAGGGATATGGGGAGCTGAGACGGGTCTCCCCACCTCTCCAAAGTGATCTGGGTTCCATGGGCTCCCCACCCAAAGTGACTCCTGTCACAACACAGCTCTGAATTTTTGACAGGATCAAGTGTTTTTGGCACTTATCAGACACATAGGGATTGATTTACTAAAGGAAAATAGACTGGACACTTTGCAAAGTGCAGTTGCTCCAGAGTTTAGTAAATGAGGGGGAGCTCTGCTGACTTCTGTCATCCAATCATGTGCAAGAAAAAAAAGGTTTTGTTAAGTTTTCTTTGCATGTGATTGGGTATTCTTTGCAAAGTGAAGCTTTATCTCATTTACTAAGCTCGGGAGCAACTGCACTTACAAAGTGCACAGTCTGTTTGCCTTTAGTAAATCAACCCCATAGTGTAACTAAACACTTTCAAGGGTATATTAAACAGAATAAAAGAGCAAATACGTAAGAAAAGTTCATTGTTGTGGTTTACACTTTAAAATCAAGAACAGAAATGTACACGGATGACATGTATAGTGCAATACAGAAGACAATGGCTAAATGAATGAATAAATGGAAAAAGGAAAAAGTTACAAAATAGAAAACTGCAGCAAAATGTAAATTTTATAGTCACGCAGCGCATTATGGAATCTCACCACTAGATGGCATCTATTTCAATGATCCTTTGTTCCTACCACCCCCCTTCCATTGCTTAATGTTCATTAACATTTTTACCAACCAATTACTAAAGAAAACTATGGTGACTAATGAGTGATGAACTTAAGAGATTAAATGATCAAACAGCTTCTATATAGTTTCTGCCACTCCCCTGAGCTGACTGTATGTTTGATGTACAAGGCCATTTAGTTAGGTCAGTGTGTGTGCGTTCACTATGATGTCATAACATATCACCATATTTAATAATCACAAATATTTTTATTACTCCCTAATATAACATCTGATATGGGTGAGGTGCAGCGTGCTTTGTTCATACACACAGACATGGCAGGAATGAATCAACAATTGTTTTTTGTGGAGGTTTACTCTCCTCTCCTGAAATACTCTGCTCTGCTGGAGGACTCCGCTCCTTCCTCTATAACTCTCCTCTCCTGAAATACTCTGCACTGCTGGAGGACTCCGCTCCTTCCTCTATAACTCTCCTCTCCTGAAATACTCTGCACTGCTGGAGGACTCCGCTCCTTCCTCTATAACTCTCCTCTCCTGAAAGACTCTGCACTGCTGGAGGACTCCGCTCCTTCCTCTATAACTCTCCTCTCCTGAAATACTCTGCGCTGCTGGAGGACTCCGCTCCTTCCTCTATAACTCTCCTCTCCTGAAATACTCTGCTCTGCCGAAGGACTCCGCTCCTTCCTCTATAACTCTCCTCTCCTGAAAGACTCTGCACTGCTGGAGGACTCCGCTCCTTCCTCTATAACTCTCCTCTCCTGAAATACTCTGCACTGCTGGAGGACTCCGCTCCTTCCTCTATAACTCTCCTCTCCTGAAAGACTCTGCACTGCTGGAGGACTCCGCTCCTTCCTCTATAACTCTCCTCTCCTGAAATACTCTGCGCTGCTGGAGGACTCCGCTCCTTCCTCTATAACTCTCCTCTCCTGAAATACTCTGCTCTGCCGAAGGACTCCGCTCCTTCCTCTATAACTCTCCTCTCCTGAAATACTCTGCACTGCTGGAGGACTCCGCTCCTTCCTCTATAACTCCTCTCCTGAAATACTCTGCGCTGCTGGAGGACTCCGCTCCTTCCTCTATAACTCTCCTCTCCTGAAATACTCTGCCCTGCTGGAGGACTCCGCTCCTTCCTCTACCCTCTCCTGAAATACTCTGCACTGCTGGAGGACTCCGCTCCTTCCTCTATAACTCTCCTCTCCTGAAATACTCTGCGCTGCTGGAGGACTCCGCTCCTTCCTCTATAACTCTCCTCTCCTGAAATACTCTGCGCTGCTGGAGGACTCCGCTCCTTCCTCTATAACTCCTCTCCTGAAATACTCTGCGCTGCTGGAGGACTCCGCTCCTTCCTCTATAACTCTCCTCTCCTGAAATACTCTGCACTGCTGGAGGACTCCGCTCCTTCCTCTATAACTCCTCTCCTGAAATACTCTGCGCTGCTGGAGGACTCCGCTCCTTCCTCTATAACTCTCCTCTCCTGAAATACTCTGCGCTGCTGGAGGAACCGCTCCTTCCTCTATAACTCTCCTCTCCTGAAATACTCTGCGCTGCTGGAGGACTCCGCTCCTTCCTCTATAACTCTCCTCTCCTGAAATACTCTGCGCTGCTGGAGGACTCCGCTCCTTCCTCTATAACTCTCCTCTCCTGAAATACTCTGCGCTGCTGGAGGACTCCGCTCCTTCCTCTATAACTCTCCTCTCCTGAAATACTCTGCCCTGCTGGAGGACTCCGCTCCTTCCTCTACCCTCTCCTGAAATACTCTGCACTGCTGGAGGACTCCGCTCCTTCCTCTATAACTCTCCTCTCCTGAAATACTCTGCGCTGCTGGAGGACTCCGCTCCTTCCTCTATAACTCTCCTCTCCTGAAATACTCTGCGCTGCTGGAGGACTCCGCTCCTTCCTCTATAACTCCTCTCCTGAAATACTCTGCGCTGCTGGAGGACTCCGCTCCTTCCTCTATAACTCTCCTCTCCTGAAATACTCTGCACTGCTGGAGGACTCCGCTCCTTCCTCTATAACTCCTCTCCTGAAATACTCTGCGCTGCTGGAGGACTCCGCTCCTTCCTCTATAACTCTCCTCTCCTGAAATACTCTGCGCTGCTGGAGGACTCCGCTCCTTCCTCTATAACTCTCCTCTCCTGAAATACTCTGCGCTGCTGGAGGACTCCGCTCCTTCCTCTATAACTCTCCTCTCCTGAAATACTCTGCGCTGCTGGAGGACTCCGCTCCTTCCTCTATAACTCTCCTCTCCTGAAATACTCTGCGCTGCTGGAGGACTCCGCTCCTTCCTCTATAACTCTCCTCTCCTGAAATACTCTGCGCTGCTGGAGGACTCCGCTCCTTCCTCTATAACTCTCCTCTCCTGAAATACTCTGCTCTGCTGGAGGACTCCGCTCCTTCCTCTATAACTCTCCTCTCCTGAAATACTCTGCGCTGCTGGAGGACTCCGCTCCTTCCTCTATAACTCTCCCCTCCTGAAATACTCTGCGCTGCTGGAGGACTCCGCTCCTTCCTCTATAACCCTCCTCTCCTGAAATACTCTGCTCTGCTGGAGGACTCCGCTCCTTCCTCTATAACTCCTCTCCTGAAATACTCTGCGCTGCTGGAGGACTCCGCTCCTTCCTCTATAACTCCTCTCCTGAAATACTCTGCACTGCTGGAGGACTCCGCTCCTTCCTCTATAACTCTCCTCTCCTGAAATACTCTACGCTGCTGGAGGACTCCGCTCCTTCCTCTATAACTCTCCTCTCCTGAAATACTCTGCGCTGCTGGAGGACTCCGCTCCTTCCTATATAACTCTCCTCTCCTGAAATACTCTGCGCTGCTGGAGGACTCCGCTCCTTCCTCTATAACCCTCCTCTCCTGAAATACTCTGCACTGCTAGAGGACTCCGCTCCTTCCTCTATAACTCTCCTCTCCTGAAATACTCTGCACTGCTAGAGGACTCCGCTCCTTCCTCTATAACTCCTCTCCTGAAATACTCTGCGCTGCCGGAGGACTCCGCTCCTTCCTCTATAACTCTCCTCTCCTGAAATACTCTGCACTGCTGGAGGACTCCGCTCCTTCCTCTATAACTCTCCTCTCCTGAAATACTCTGCGCTGCCGGAGGACTCCGCTCCTTCCTCTATAACTCTCCTCTCCTGAAATACTCTGCGCTGCCGGAGGACTCCGCTCCTTCCTCTATAACTCCTCTCCTGAAATACTCTGCTGGAGGACTCCGCTCCTTCCTCTATGACTCCTCTCCTGAAATACTCTGCTCTGCTGGAGGGCTGAAAACTGCCAATAGGGAACACTTCAAAAGCCATCCCAGAGCATCAGCGTTCAATGCAGAGGGGCTGCTTGTAAAGTTGGAGCTGTAGTAGGAAACAAAAGCCGCATAAGCCGATGTCTCCTCCATAGGGCTGCTTCTACGCCCTGTCATGGTTGGTGGGTGCAGCACTTGCCAAGCATGACCCATTCAAGTGAATGAGGCCGCTCTGCAAGTGCCCTGCAACCTTGGGCAGTACAGCAAACAAGGGGTTAATCAGACAGCGGCGTGTTGCTTTCTCACCCCCTCCTTTAACCCCTCGGACTTCGCAGAAGCACGCAGTTGCATGGCACTTGCAGAGAGGCCGCATTTACTTGAATGGCTCTCGAATGACAGCCTGTAGCACCCACCAAAAGCAACAGAGGGTGTAATTCCTGCTGCGGCATGTGTATACCTTTGGCTGCTGCCTCAGCAGCTGGGGGGGGGGTATGGATTGGGGGCGGTAAAACCTTGCCTGAACCGCAGGGTTTTATCATCCCCCAGCTTTACATGTGAACGAGCCCTAAGAGTGCCGCTGCCGGAAGGGCTCATTCACAAGTGCAGCAGACACTACTGCTCCTCTGCAAAGCGATCCAAGTATGATTGACAGGAGGTGAGGAGGCGATATGTTGGCTGCTCAACACCAGATGTAAGCCCATGACTGGCGTGAAATACGTGTGATTGTGACAAGGTAGTATGGCAAATAGAGGTTTCAATCAGGTGTGAGGGGGTGACTCTAGCTGACGCTGCGCACGGGGGGGGGGGGGGGGGACAGAGGTACTTTTAAATTTTTTTCATTTAACTTTATTGCTGCTACAAAGGAGAGAACAGACCCCATTGTGATAGCTTTAAGCAGTGACAGGTACTCTTTATGAAGATGTCAGGGGTCTATTAGTTATCAGACCCTGTCCTTCAAAGAGTATCTGATGAAGCACAGCTTTATCTGATCAGCTGCTCCCCTGGCAGCACTGAAACCACAAGCGACAAAACCATCTGTGCTTCTGGCTTTATACATCACAGAAGAAATCGGGGAACAGATGTCTATTCATTACAGGTACCTATCCTGTACATATATATTGTACATTCACATCAGTCCCTAACCCTCAAGGGGCGTACAATCTAAGGTCCCTAACCTTCAAGGGGCGTACAATCTAAGGTCCCTAACCCTCAAGGGGCGTACAATCTAAGGTCCCTAACCCTCAAGGGGTGTACAATCTAAGGTCCCTAACCCTCAAGGGGCGTACAATCTAAGGTCCCTAACCCTCAAGGGGCGTACAATCTAAGGTCCCTAACCCTCAAGGGGCGTACAATCTAAGGGCCCTAACTCACATCCATACATACATATACTAGGGACAATTTAGACAGGAGATAATTTTCCTACCAGCATGTCTTTGGAGTGTGGGAGGAAACCAGAGTTACCGGAGGAAACCCACTCCGGCACAGGTAGAACATGCAAACTCCAGGCAGGTGGTGCGGTGGTTGGGATTCAAAGCAATGACCCTAGTACTGCCAGGTGGAAGTGTTAACCACTTGGCCACTGTGCTGCCCTTCTCCTCTGTGGGCAGCTAATCCGAGTGCTTACTGTGGCTCTGGACTCCCTAGTGGGAGAGCCCGGGAACTTTCCTGTGCAATGGTTTTCCCCATTCATTTTTTTGCTCAGAGAATAGGAGCAGGTACTCTCCCATTCTGAGTCCCCCCTTTGTCTAAATACCCTTACCCACCCTTGAGCACTGTCCCTTGGTTCTGCCCCTACCCACCTCCAAGTACTGTCCCTTGGTTCTGCCCCTACCCACCTCCAAGTACTGTCTCTTGGTTCTGCCCCTACCCACCTCCAAGTACTGTCCCTTGATTCTGCCCCCTACCCACCTCCAAGCACTGTCCCTTGGTTCTGCCCCTACCCACCTCCAAGCACTGTCCCTTGGTTCTGCCCCTACCCACCTCCAAGCACTGTCCCTTGGTTCTGCCCCTACCCACCTCCAAGCACTGTCCCTTGGTTCTGCCCCTACCCACCTCCAAGCACTGTCCCTTGGTTCTGCCCCTATCCACCTCCAAGCACTGTCCCTTGGTTCTGCCCCTATCCACCTCCAAGCACTGTCCCTTGGTTCTGCCCTGCCCACCTCCAAGTACTGTCCCTTGGTTCTGCCCCTACCCACCTCCGAGCACTGTCTCTTGGTTCTGCCCCAACCCACCTCCGAGTACTGTCCCTTCGTTCTGCCCCTACCCACCTCCGAGCACTGTCCCTTGGTTCTGCCCCCTACCCACCTCCGAGTACTGTCCCTTGGTTCTGCCCCTACCCACCTCCAAGCACAGTCCCTTGGTTCTGCTCCTACCCATCTCCAAGCACTGTCCCTTGGTTCTGCCCCCTATCCACCTCCAAGCACTGTTCCTTGGTTCTGCCCCTACCCACCTCCGAGTACTGTCCCTTGGTTCTGCCCCTACCCACCTCCAAGCACAGTCCCTTGGTTCTGCTCCTACCCATCTCCAAGCACTGTCCCTTGGTTCTGCCCCCTACCCACCTCCAAGCACTGTCCCTTGGTTCTGCCCCTATCCACCTCCAAGCACTGTCCCTTGGTTCTGCCCCTATCCACCTCCAAGCACTGTCCCTTGGTTCTGCCCCCTACCCACCTCCAAGCACTGTCCCTTGGTTCTGCCCCTACCCACCTCCAAGTACTGTCCCTTGGTTCTGCCCCTTACCCACCTCCAAGTACTGTCCCTTGGTTCTGCCCCCTACCCACCTCCAAGCACTATCCCTTGGTTCTGCCCCCTACCCACCTCCAAGCACTGTCCCTTGGTTCTGCCCCTATCCACCTCCAAGCACTGTCCCTTGGTTCTGCCCCTATCCACCTCCAAGCACTATCCCTTGGTTCTGCCCCTACCCACCTCCAAGTACTGTCCCTTGGTTCTGCCCCTTACCCACCTCCAAGTACTGTCCCTTGGTTCTGCCCCCTACCCACCTCCAAGTACTGTCCCTTGGTTCTGCCCCCTACCCACCTCCAAGCACTATCCCTTGGTTCTGCCCCCTACCCACCTCCAAGCACTGTCCCTTGGTTCTGCCCCTATCCACCTCCAAGCACTGTCCCTTGGTTCTGCCCCTATCCACCTCCAAGCACTGTCCCTTGGTTCTGCCCCTACCCACCTCCAAGTACCGCCCCTTCTAGAGAATACAGAGCCAAGTATCATTTTGGTGCTGCTAAGTAATTTGTATAGAATTTTGTAAAGATAACAAGAAAAGCAGTAAAATAACCCCCCCCCCCGCAGCAACAACAGACCCCAGCAACATTAGATTCCCCGAGAAACAATAGATCCCCTGGTGGCCAGCATCAATAGACCCCCCCAGCACCCCTTGATATTTCATACATTTATTGTATTTATTTATTTCAGGTAGTTATATAGCGCCATACATTTTTGCAGCACTTTACATATATATTGTACATTCACATCAGTCCCTAACCCTCAAGGGGAGTACAATCTAAGGTCCCTAACTCTCAAGGGGGGTACAATCTAAGGTCCCTAACCCTCAAGGGGGGTACAATCTAAGGTCCCTAACTCTCAAGGGGTGTACAATCTAAGGTCCCTAACCCTCAAGGGGAGTACAATCTAAGGTCCCTAACCCTCAAGGGGGGTACAATCTAAGGTCCCTAACTCACATTCATACATTCACATACTAGGGGCAATCTAGACAGGAGCCAATTAACCTACCAACATGACTTTGGAGTGTGGGAGGAAACCGGATTACCCGGAGAAAACCCACGCAGGCACAGGGAGAACATGCAAACTCCAGGCAGGTGGTGCTGTGGTTGGGATTTGAACCAACAACCCTAGTACTGCCAGGCAGAGGTGCTAACCACCTAGCCACTGTGCTGCCCCGTTCAGTGCTGGACGTGCCTCCTGTGTTCCTGCTGGAAAAAATCCCCGATTCTCCCATATACTGATCTGCCACTTTGCAAGAGTTTATTGGTTGGTATTCTTGTGATCCGCACCAAGGATAAGGACAGTGGATGTAGAATGCGGAAAGTCTCACTCTGAGCGCTGCAATTTATATCGGATTTCACAAAGAACTTCATATATTGTTCGTTTTGTCAGCTGCTTTTGTATTAATGCAGACTGGGGTTTTTTCTTCTGTCTTTATGTTCCCAGCCATGTTTGTCTCATTCTTTTTTACTAACATAACCTGTTCGCCAATATCTGCAGAAAACAGAAAAGTGAGTTCTATGTGTTTGCATTCCATCCACTAGATGGCCACGACTACCAGCGTTTCTCATTGTGGCCGACTCTCATACCTGGTTACATTGTATCATGGAGGGAAGATATTTCCTGGTAATTAACCCAAAATCAAACATTTCTTATATTGCAGCTTACCAATTCTTAGGTGTGACGGCTGCATTAGTTTTCTATTTGAGGCTTTCTTTCTTCTATTTTCATTTGGTGATCAGGCCGGTAAGTCTGTTGTTTTTCAAAAGAACAAGGCCTCCTGCAGATGTAGCAGTTAGACCCCGCAGAGGTGTCAAACTGGAAGCCCTCCAGCTGTTGCCAAACTACAAGTTCCATGAAGCATTGCAAGGCTGACAGTTACCAGCATGACTCCCAAAGGCAGATCCATGATGGGACTTGTAGTTTCACAAGGGTTGAGACAAACCAATTACTACTGACAGGGGTGCTTACAATGATCAGATTTTATTTACAGGTATTAGGTAAAACCTTTATCCCAAAAAGAACAAAACTGCTACTGCAACCACTAAGGTATTAGCTGGAGTTTGGCTTCAGTTTGTTAGTGTATCTAAATCTGCTATATACAGTCAGGTCCATAAATATTGGGACATCAACACAATTCTAACATTTTTGGCTCTATACACCACCACAATGGATATGAAATGAAACGAACAAGATGTGCTTTAACTGCAGACTGTCAGCTTTAATTTGAGGGTATTTACATCCAAATCAGGTGAACAGTGTAGGAATTACAACAGTTTGCATATGTGCCTCCCACTTGTTAAGGGACCAAAAGTAATGGGACAATTGCTTCTCAGCTGTTCCATGGCCAGGTGTGTGTTATTCCTCATTATCCCAATTACAATGAGCAGATAAAAGGTCCAGAGTTCATTTCACGTGTGCTATTTGCATTTGGAATCTGTTGCTGTCAACCCTCAAGATGAGATCCAAAGAGCTGTCACTATCAGTGAAGCCATCATTAGGCTGAAAAAAACAAAACAAACCCATCAGAGAGATAGCAAAAACATTCGGCGTGGCCAAAACAACTGTTTGGAACATTCTTAAAAAGAAGGAACACACCGGTGAGCTCAGCAACACCAAAAGACCCGGAAGACCACGGAAAACAACTGTGGTGGATGACCGAAGAATTCTTTCCCTGGTGAAGAAAACACCCTTCACAACAGTTGGCCAGATCAAGAACACTCTCCAGGAGGTAGGTGTATGTGTGTCAAAGTCACCAATCAAGAGAAGACTTCACCAGAGTGAATACAGAGGGTTCACCACAAGATGGAAACCATTGGTGAGCCTCAAAAACAGGAAGGCCAGATTAGAGTTTGCCAAACGACATGTAAAAAAGCCTTCACAGTTCTGGAACAACATCCTATGGACAGATGAGACCGAGATCAACTTGTACCAGAGTGATGGGAAGAGAAGAGTATGGAGAAGGAACTGCTCATGATCCTAAGCATACCACCTCATCAGTGAAGCATGGTGGTGGTAGTGTCATGGCGTGGGCATGTATGGCTGCCAATGGAACTGCTTCTCTTGTATTTATTGATGATGTGACTGCTGACAAAAGCAGCCGGATGAATTGTGAAGTGTTTCGGGAATATTATCTGCTCATATTCAGCCAAATGCTTCACAACTCATTGGACGCTTCACAGTGCAGATGGACAATGACCCAAAGCACACTGCAAAAGCAACCAAAGAGTTTTTTAAGGGAAAGAAGTGGAATGTTCTGCAATGGCCAAGTCCATCACCTGACCTGAATCCGATTGAGCATTTCACTTGCTGAAGACAAAACTGAAGGGAAAATGCCCCAAGAACAAGCAGGAACTGAAGACAGTTGCAGTAGAGGCCTGGCAGAGCATCACCAGGGATGAAACCCAGCGCCTGGTGATGTCTATGTGTTCCACACTTCAGGCTGTAATTGACTGCAAAGGATTTGCAACCAAGTATTAAAAAGTGAAAGTTTGATTTATGATTATTATTCTTTCCCATTACTTTTGGTCCCTTAACAAGTGGGAGGCACATATGCAAACTGTTGTAATTCCTACACCGTTCACCTGATTTGGATGTAAATACCCTCAAATTAAAGCTGACAGTCTGCAGTTAAAGCACATCTTGTTCGTTTAATTTCAAATCCATTGTGGTGGTGTATAGAGCCAAAAATGTTAGAATTGTGTCGATGTCCCAATATTTATGGACCTGACTGTATCTAACACTCCCCTCCCCCCCCCCCCAGACTAATGCAGGCCATACATGGTTCGAATTCCGAACGATTTTTTGTCTGAAAATCTAAAACATTGTTCGCTTGGTAATCCGATGGCGCCATCAATGATTTAAAAAAATCGGCCGACCGAGTCATAAAGTTCACCCCATATAACAGGCGAAACTTCTGTTCCTTCCAGGTCTCGGCTCATGCGCATATTCTTTTTGGAAAAACGATCGAATGATTTGACCATCATTGAGTCAAAAATCGGTCGTTTTTCACAAATTTTCCAACATGTCCGATCACCGAAAAGGGGAGGAACCACGAAAATCGTGCAGTGACATTGACCCCACTAACAGAGCGAAAATCGGGCGATTATTCTTAGGTCCGATTTTCGGATGAAAATCGGTCGAATTTCGACCCATGTATGGCCGGCCTTACAATGCTGCTGTCTGTTGTGCCTCCTGTGCCACTTTATCCAGAGTGGGGGCACTCTAATACAAGAGGTGTGTTACTGGCCAGATCACAGGTGAAAACAGAGGGGAAAAAAGCCTAAAAAAAGAAACTAAAGCAGCCACCGCATCTAATGACTGGTAAGCTGCAATACATTTTGGTTTGGGGTTTATTGCCACATTAATGATCTATAGCTTTTGGAAACAAATTTATTTTACTTTCATAGCAAAGTTAAGTGTCTGATAGAGCTGAGACTTGTAGTTCCTTGGCATATGTAGCACTGCACCTTAAAAGGCAGGAGGACCCCCCTAGTTCACTTTAAAGTACATCTGATCCTGGTCATTAACCCCTTGGCACCAGCGCCTACCGGCCCTTTAAGGGTTTCAAAAGCCAAGAGGCGGGGTGGAGTTTTAGGGTCATGTGACCACCATGATTCGCCGTCACGGCAGCCACATGATCAGAAAAGGTCCCGATCGAAAGGTGAGATTGGGACCTTTCCGTGAAACCGGACATGTGTGTTGGGAGCGTGCAGCACATATGTTTTTCTTAATTGCACGCAACTGTGTGGCCGCTCGGCGTCAAGGCCCAGACTCCGGGAGGCCGCATATTTGCGTGCAGCCGGCGCAAAGAGGTTAAATTAGACATGTTGGAGTCATATCAGAAATAATAAACTTTTCTTAATCTTTTGCTTTTATTTATTTTTGTATTTATTTCAGGTACTTATATAGCGCCGTCAATTTACACAGCGCTTTACATATATATTGTACATTCACATCAGGCCCCGCCCCCGAGGAGCGTACAATCTAAGGTCCCTAACCCTCAAGGGGCGTACAATCTAAGGTCCCTAACCCTCAAGGGGCGTACAATCTAAGGTCCCTAACCCTCAAGGGGCGTACAATCTAAGGTCCCTAACCCTCAAGGGGCGTACAATCTAAGGTCCCTAACCCTCAAGGGGTGTACAATCTAAGGTCCCTAACCCTCAAGGGGTGTACAATCTAAGGTCCCTAACTCACATTCATACATACACATACTAGGGCCAATTTAGACAGGAGCCAATTCACCTACCAGCATGTCTTTGGAGTGTGGGAGGAAACTGGAGTAACTAGAGGAAACACATGCAGGCACAGGGAGAACATGCAAACTCCAGGCAGTCGGTGCCGTGGCTGGAATTTGAATCAATAACTCTACTGCTGCCAGGCGGAAGTGCTAACCATTTAGCCACAGTGCTGTCCGCTTTCTTTAAAATAATCCCTGTGGATCCTGCCATAAAGGTTCTTGCTCTGGCACCTCCTGTATTAGGGTGACAACTGTCTCCCGATTGTGCTCCTGCATTGCCACCCTGGTGGAGACTACAAGGGGCCGTGCTGACACATATTGCACTGGCAAGGTCCAATGTTGTCACAAAAGGAGGACAATTTGGACTTTTCAGGTGCTAGATGGACTCACAAATAAAATCTTTTCAGATTCACTTATAAAAAGATATAGATGTACATCATTGGTTAATGCAACAATAATAAAATCAGAATCCCATAAATAGTGGACTTCCAAACGTCTTAGTCCAGAGTTTGACAAATTTGCTTGGAATCTAGGAGCCAGCTAGAAAAGTTAGGAGCCATTTTTTTTTAGCGTAGTGTGGGTTGTCAGTGGCCGGGGCAAGGCAAGTAATTTTCTGCCCCCTAACCCTAACTTCCAGCAGAGCGGCGAGCCAATAGCCCCATGCTGTCAGGCATAAGTACCCCCCCCCAGCTGAAACTTTTAGCCAATGGCAGTTCGTGTTGTCCGGCTTAAGAACCGGCCCATCTGAAACTTCCAGCCAATCACGGCTCGTGCTGTGCAGCATAGGAACTGGCCCAGCTGAAAGTTCCAGCCAATGGCGGCTCATGCTGTCTGGCATAAGAACTGGCCCAGCTGAAATTTCCAGCCAATGGCGGCTCATGCTGTCCGGCATAGGAACCGGCCCAGCTGAAACTTCCAGCCAATCGCAGCTCGTGCTGTGCAGCATAAGAACCGGCCCAGCTGAAACTTCCAGCCAATGGCGGCTCGTGCTGTCTGGCTTAAGAACCGGCCCAGTTGAAACTTTTAGCCAATGGCAGTTCGTGTTGTCCGGCTTAAGAACCGGCCCATCTGAAACTTCCAGCCAATCGCGGCTCGTGCTGTGCAGCATAAGAACTGGCCCAGCTGAAAGTTCCAGCCAATGGCGGCTCATGCTGTCTGGCATAAGAACTGGCCCAGCTGAAATTTCCAGCCAATGGCGGCTCATGCTGTCCGGCATAGGAACCGGCCCAGCTGAAACTTCCAGCCAATCGCAGCTCGTGCTGTGCAGCATAAGAATTGGCCCAGCTGAAACTTCCAGCCAATGGTGGCTCGTGCTGTCTGGCTTAAGAACCGGCCCAGCTGAAACTTCCAGCCAATGGCGGCTCGTGCTGTCTGGCTTAAGAACCGGCCCAGTTGAAACTTCCAGCCAATGGTGGCTCGGCGCTCTGCCCTCCCAGGCTATAGTAACAGGAGAGGGATTTAACCCTTTGAGGGCTGCAGCTGCTGCACCTTGGACTTGTGGCCTGGCAGATTGCGCCCCTCTAAATGTTGTGCCTGGGGCGGCTGTAGCAGCTGCCCCCTACAGTGAATGGGCTGACGAAAGCCCAGGCGCCAGGATGCCATTTCTAGTTCCCATGGCAACCTGGCACCTGGGATTTGTCAAGCCCTATTTTAGTCCATATCACGTAATCAAACACATAAAGGGAGTCCAAAGACCACGTTGGTGATCCCTCAATGCATTTCTGGGATCCTCTTGGAGTCCTCCTGATGAAATGCGTTGAGATCTCAACAAAGTGGTCTAAGGACTCCTTTCATGTATTAGATACCGTACATGACATGGACTACGACATTTGGGAGTCCGCTGTGTATGGAATTGGGATTTCTATTCGAACGAATGATGTACATCTATATCTTTTTTTAAGCGTATGTTAATAAAGGATCTAAAAAGATTTTAATTGTGAGTCCCTCTAGCACCCCGAAAAGTCCAAAGTGTCCTCCTTTTGTGATTTCATCATCAGGAAGCCAGTCCAGAGCAATGATACGCAGCCGACGCTGGAGTGCATGTCGACGAGAAGTGGCTGAAAGAGGCTGCAGGAGATCAGCAGCACTAAGATGGGGAAAATGATGAAAAAAAACGTGAAAAAGGGATTATTAGGAAAAAAGAAAACCGGTGGCTGTTTAGGAGAGAATATCTTGCAGAGAAGACAATGGTTGAGAGCCCAGGTGTGGAGGGACGGGCAGGAACTTCTTCTGTAAGGGTTTCCTCCGGTTTCCTAAACGTTGGCTGAGATTTCCTGGTGATGTCATACCCGCTGACCTCGGGGTGGGAGGAAAAGGCTGTTTTTGCAGGATCTGGATAACAATAGGTCATTGAAAGGTTTAGTGGCTGCAGAGAGAAGAGGTTTAACCTGCAAACCAAAGAGTAATGGCTCCCAGTTAATAAAGAGTCCAACCTTTCCCAGACCAGCCAATGAGATTCTTCCATTCAGTCCTATAGAGAACTGGGATTGACTGTTGGATGTATATTAGGGAAGGTGGTTGGACAGGTTCAGCCTGATCTCAGGAAGCCAACTCCCGTCCACCAGCTTCTGTGGCAACATGAAGGATCTGGTTGGCTGGTTGTTCATGTTGATGGCTATACAGGGGGACCAAATGCTGCCGCCTTGGCGTATCCTCAACCATCTAAAAGATCATTCTCCTAAAAACCTTAGACATGAGATTCTTCCGTTCAGTCCTACAGAGATGGGGGATTGACTGTTGGATGTATATTAGGGAAGGTGGTTGGACAGGTTCAGCCTGATCTCAGGAAGCCAACTCTGTCCACCAGATTCTGTGGCAACATGAAGGATCTGGTTGGCTGGTCGTTCATGTTGATGGCTATACAGGGGGACCAAATGCTGCCGCCTTGGCATATCCTCAACCATCTAAAAGATCATTCTCCTAAAAACTTTAGACATGAGATTCTCCCGTTCAGTCCTACAGATATGGGGGATTGACTGTTGGATGTATATTAGGGAAGGTGGTAGAACAGGTTCAGCCTGATCTCAGGAAGCCAACTCCTTCCACCAGCTTCTGTGGCAACATGAAGGAGTTGGTTGGCCGGTCGTTCACGTTGATGGCTATACAGAGGGACCAAACACTGCCCCCATAGCATATCCTCAACCATCTAAAAGATCATTCTCCTACAAACCTTAGACGTGAGATTCTCCGGTTCAGTCCTACAGAGATGGGGGATTGACTGTTGGCTGTATATTAGGGAAGATGGTAGGACAGGTTCAGCCTGATCTCACTAAACCAGTGTTTCTCAACTCCAGTCCTCATGGACCCCCAACAGGTCATGTTTTCAGGATTTCCCTCAGATGAAACAGCTGTGGTAATTAATAAGGCAGTGAAACTGATCAAATCACCTGTGCAAAATAATGGAAATCCTGAAAACATGACCTGTTGGGGGTCCATGAGGACTGGAGTTGAGAAACACTGCACTAAACCAACTTCGTCCAACAGCTTCTGTGGCAACATGAAGGATCTGGTTGGCCGGTCGTTCATGTTGATGGCTACACAGAGGGACCAAACACTGCTGCCATCCTTGCCCAGACCAGCCAATGAGATTCTCCCGTTCAGTCCTGTAGAGACGGGGGATTGACTGTTGGCTGTATATTAGGGAAACTGCTTGGACATGTTCAGCCTGATCTCACTAAGCCAACTTCGTCCACCAGCTTCTGTGGCAACATGAAGGATCTGGTTGGCCGGTTGTTCATGTTGATGGCTATACAGAGGGACCAAACACTGTCCCCATAGCTTATCCTCAACCATCTAAAAGATCAATCTCCTAAAAACCTTAGACATGAGATTGTCCCATGATCTGGCCTTGGTGAATTTTATCCTGGGAGTAGAGGACCTTTTTTTACAGCCTAATGCACACTGGGCATCAAAAAAAGGGCTTTTGACGTTTTCTTTTTTCTGCTTCTAAACGCCGCTCTATGTTAGCCTATGTGCAGTGGCGTCCCGAGGCAGGTGCAGGGGGTGACACCTACCGCATGGGGTGACACTGGACCCGCTCCACGAAAAAAGTATCCAATCCATCCTGCGGGGATCGTCGGCTTTCTTTACAACTTACCTTTTCGTGGAGCAGATCCGGTGTCACCCCGTATAGGTTGCATGCCGACGATCCCTGCATGATGGATCGGTTCTGTGGATTGGGGAGCATAATGGATCAGACTCCGATCCATTATGCTCAATCAGCAGATCCGATCCATTCTGCAGGGATCGTCGGAGGTGGTGTCACCAAGTGTTATCGCACCGGGCGCCACCAACCCTAGGGACGCCCCTGTCTATGTGGATTCGATCCATCCTGCGGGGATTGTCGGCTTTCTTTACAACTTACCTTTTCGTGGAGCGGGTCCAGTGTCACCCCGTATAGGTTGCATGCCGACGATCCCCGCAGAATGGATCGGATCTGCGGATTGGGGAGCATAATGGGTCGGAGTTCGATCCATTATGCTCAATCCGCAGATCAGAACCATCCTGCGGGGATCGTTGGAGGGGGTGTCACCAACCCTAGAAACGCCCCTGGTTATGTGGCCATGCACAGGCGTTTAGAGGCAGAAAAAAAAAACATTGCTTGCGTGTTCAGGAAAGGAGAGTTCCGGCAGAAAAACATGCCAAACGCGCCTAAATGCATCTAAATGATTGGCGTGTTTAGCGCTCATTTCAATGGCTAGATAAAAGTAATATTCTGACCAATTAAATGAAATAAAAGTTGGTTGTGGCCAGCTCAGTGGATTGCTGTAGGAAAGTCCTGGATCCTTTCTTGGATACACAGAATATAACTGGATATAACATTTATAGGTAAAGTTGATCCAGGGAATATCCGATTGCCTCTCGGGGGATCAGGAAGGAATTTTTTCCCTGCAGGAGCAAATTGGATCGTGCTTTGCTAGTTTTTTTGCTGGTTTTTTTGCCTTCCTCTGGATCAACTGTGGGTATAGGATTATAATTTTTTTTTTTTTTCTATGGTTGAACTGGATGGACTTTTGTCTTTTTTCAGCCAGACTAACTATGTAACTATAACGCCTAAACGTGTTTTCATAGTGCAGCTTTAAGTGAGTTTTTAACACTGCTTTTCTCCCGCCAAGAAATAAGGCCTTCCGAAAAGCTGCTCAAGCGTCCCGCGTGCATGGGGCCTGCAATCTGCGTCCTCCCCCCTCCCCCCCCCACACAAATAGAGCTTTCTTTTGGTGGTATTTGATCACCTCTGCGTTTTTTTGGGGGTTTTTTGTGCTATAAACGAAACCGACAATTTTGAAAAACAATATTTTTGACTTTTTGCTATAAAACATGTCCAGTACATAAATTTAAAAAATCTAATTTCACCGTGAATTTCGGCCAAAATGTATTCTGCTCCGTGTCTTTGCTAAACAAAATCCCAATACGTGTAAATTAATTGGTTTACGTGAAAGTTATATACAAATGGCGGTATATGTACTGGGATTTTTAAAAAAATTATTTTTACTAGTAATGGCGGGGATCAGCGACTTATAACGAGACTGCAGCGGGCATTCTGACACTGGGGGGGGAAGTGGCTTGGTGTCACTGACATCCCCAGTGACACCAATACAGTGAACAGTGCTAATAAAAAGCACTGACACTGTACTAATGGCACTGGGCAGGAAGAAGTTATCATGTGGGGCAATCAAAGGGTTAACTGTGTGTGGTTCACTATGTGTGCTGTGTGTGTGTTTCACTGTAAATCACACTGCTTTGTATGGCTCTGTTATGCAGAGCCATACAAAGCAGTGTGCAGGAGCTGACAGGGGAGAGATCTGTGTTGTTTATACACAGATCTCTCCCTCGTCAGAAATCCTTGGAGATCGCCAGGTGCCAGCGGGGAATCACTGGCCAGGACCCAGTGATTGACAGCCAAGGCCGTGAATGGCGGCGCACCCCCTACCCGGAACTGCAAAATCATGTATTTATACATGATTTTGCTCACCCGTGCCGCCCTGTAGCAGTATTTCTGCTATAGGGTGGCGTGGAATCGGTTAACCAAGCACTACTACTTTCAATGCTGCTGCCTCCTGCTCTCTTGGTGCTGTTTTCCTGAACCTCCGACTCTCACAAGAAAGTGTTAACAGTGTTGACAATGCAGTCTACAGCCAGTCTGTTAGCTTGGAGAAGGGAGGGGGGAGGAGAAGGGAGGAGCAGGGGAGTGTTTTGCTATGGGGCTGTGTGTTTCTATTGATGCGCACAATGTAAGGAGGCACAACTCTAGACTCTGCATACAAGGGTGACTCCATAGGAAGCTGCAAGAATTAGTAACCCCCCTTGACACAGGGAACCCGGAGCAGTGATCATGACACCAACTTAAACTGGAACATAGACAAGGATTTAAATATGAAGAAGCTGCATTCTCAGTGATTAAATCAGCTGCTGAAAGTGCTTAAAAACTGGGGTGTAATATCGCTTTGAGCATCCGGTGGCAGCTAGTCGTGTGCGGTTCGTTTTGTTCAGAATCTAAATTTGGACAAATTTTTCGCCATTCGGAGATTTGGATGTAGCCACATTTCTGAATTGCAATAGTAATGAATTTAAAGGAATCCGAAATGAAATTTCTTCTGAAATTTGAATCGAATTTAATTATATATATACTGTATGTTGAAATGCTTTATATATATATATATATAACATAATATTTCTATAAATACCATATAATAATATTTGTTTCTGTCTACATAATATTTGAAAAATATTTTCAAAAAATAAACTTTGCAAATATACTGTATGTCTTTAAAAATACATTTAATCTACATTTTTGGAATGCATTCACAAATATATGTAAAAACGTATAAAATGACTTTTTTATATGTTCAAAAAAATCTGAAGAATATATTTAAAAAAATATATTTTAAAAAATATTTTTCATATATTTTGTAATATATAAAATCGCATTTCAACATACAGTATACATATATATATTGAATACGGTCAAAATTGTAGTATTTCAAAAAATATGTCAATATTTTTGGGAATAATATTTTTAAAATATATTTTTCTGGGTCTATTTGACTGGCTGCAGCTTCTAGTGCACATTGTGAGCAGTTCACAGTGTGCAGTGAAATCAGAGTAAGAGTGTATGTGTTGAGTGATTGCATTCAGACTTCAGCTGCTCTCAGCCTTCTGTTTCCATTGGTGTAAATGACAATGGTAGATTTTGCGGTTGGGAAAAGCCGGAGTCACTCAGGAATCTGCTCTGCCTGTCTGTCCGGCTCTGACCTCCCCCAGCAGGCTGATTAGTAAGCTGATCCTGTGAGTGACACATAGTATGAGGAATGTGTCAGCTGCACTACCCAGGACTCGCCAGCAGAGGACCCCCTCCCTCCCTCTCCGCCTCCTCCCCCCCCACCACCACCCTGCTGCACAGACCTGTCTGTGTCTCTCCCCTTGTCTTCTTTGAAAGTAAAGCTAATAAGATTCATAGACTGGAGGTGGAGCTGAGCACAGGAGGATCTCACAGTCCCAGCAGCCGGCACAACTGACACTGCTGAGCCCAGAGAAGGGGGCCATGGCTTGCCCACCTTCCCCCCGCCAGGTAGGGCTCTTTCCGCAACCCTTGGGATAAAGCCAACGCTCCTGGCTGCCATGGGGAGGCTGGCATTTTAAGGAGGAAGCTCGGTTGCCAGTCCTGCTTTCCTTCCTGGTGCGAAACAAGAAAAGGACGGAAGAGCAGCAGGTAGACCAGAGACAGGTGAAGCCATGGAGGAGACCAAAGCAACCAAAGACAAGAGCCAAGGGTCCAAGAAACTGTTTCGAAGCCGCTCCTTGAAGTCGGTGGGGAATTTCATGCAAAGGATCCTGAAAACTTTGAGCAGTTTGTCCCACCTGGGAGACGGCGAGAGGGGCCACCCGGACCTGGAAGACGATGACGGGGGCTTCAGGCAGAAAAATCACCCTGGAGAACTTGGCAGAGGGGTCCCTCAAGATGAGATCAGGGTGGTGCAAGGAGGGGACAGCAACAACAACCTAGGCAAGGGTCAGGGGCCGCCCCGGGGACAGGAGATGCCCAACTGGAGCTCGGAGGACAAGGTGCCCGGGGTGTTGGGGCTGAAGAACCACGGGAACACCTGTTTCATGAACGCTGTGGTCCAGTGCTTGAGCAATACGGATCTCCTGGCGGAGTACCTGGGGATGGAGCAGTACCGGACGGAGCTGGGCAGAGCTAAGGTCAATGGGTTGGTGCAGAAGGACTCGGCGGAGGAAACGCCAGCTAACGGCGGCAGAGGGGAAGTTACCGAGAGGCTGGCCTCTCTGGTCAGGGCGCTGTGGACCCTGGAGTACACCCCTCAGCTATCTGTGGAGTTCAAGGTGAGCAACTTTTTTAATTGTAAAACATGGCATGCTTGAAGTGAAGGTCTACCCAGCCTCTGGCAAAACACGGGCACTACAAAACCCAGCATGCCCTGCCAGTGGAAGAACTGCCGGTACAAGAGGTCAACTTTTGAATCTTCAGTTGGCGTTGAACTACAAGTGCCAGCATGACTTACACTCCACCTGTGTGCCAGGTTGAAATAGAACTCCAGATGCCACCGTGCCCCACCAATGGAAAACTCTTGGGTCCCAAGGCAGATGGACTACAAGTCTCAATGCTGGAGCTTGTAGTTCCATGGCACGCTGCTGGTCAGTAATCCATTACGTTCCACCACTGGTAATGCCTTCTGCCAACAAGGCCTGCTGGGTCTTATAGTCCTCCTGCTGCTGGTGGCCCCAAGTACTTCACCAGCAGAGCATACTGGGCCAGTTAGTTCCACCACAGGCAGCACTGTCTTCCGACAAGGCCTGCTGGGTCCTATAGTCCTCCTGCTGCTGGTGGCCCCAAGTACTTCACCAGCAGAGCATACTGGGCCAGTTAGTTCCACCACAGGCAGCACTGTCTTCCGACAAGGCCTGCTGGGTCTTGTAGTTCTGCTGCTTGTGGCCCCAAGTACTTGACAAGCAGGGAATGCTAGGTCTTTCAGTTCCTCTATAGGTAATGCTTCTTGCCATCAGGGCCTGTTGGTTCTTATAGTCTTCCTGCTTCTGGTGGCTTCTCGTACTTTACCTGCAGAGCATATTGGGTTGTGTAGTTCTATCACAGGGAGGGTTGTTGTCTACAAGGGCTTGCTGGATGTTGTAGTTCCTCTGCTGCTGGTGGCCCTAACAACTTTACTAGATCATTAGGTAGATCAATAAGTAATGCCTTCTGCCAACAGGAACTTGTGGTTCTCATGCTGCTGGTGGTCCCCAGTACTTTACCAGAAGAGCATACTTGGTCAGTTAGACCACCCCAATACCAGAAGAGCATACTTACACAGTAACACCCCCCCAGGTACTTTACCAGAAGAGCACACCTGGCCAGTTAGCTCCCCCCCAGTACTTTACCAGAAGCGCACACCTGGCCGGTTAGCTCCCCCCCAGTACTTTACCAGAAGAGCACACCTGGCCAGTTAGCTCCCCCCCAGTACTTTACCAGAAGAGCACACCTGGCCAGTTAGCTCCCCCCCAGTACTTTACCAGAAGAGCACACCTGGCCAGTTAGCTCCCCCCTCAGTACTTTACCAGAAGAGCACACCTGGTCAGTTAGCTCCCCCCTCAGTACTTTACCAGAAGAGCACACCTGGTCAGTTAGCTCCCCCCCCCAGTACTTTACCAGAAGAGCACACCTGGTCAGTTAGCTCCCCCCCCAGTACTTTACCAGAAGAGCACACCTGGCCAGTTAGCTCCCCCCCCCAGTACTTTACCAGAAGAGCACACCTGGTCAGCTAGCTCCCCCCCCCCAGTACTTTACCAGAAGAGCACACCTGGTCAGTTAGCTCCCCCCAGTACTTTACCAGAAGAGCACACCTGGTCAGTTAGCTCCCCCCCCCAGTACTTTACCAGAGGAGCACACCTGGTCAGTTAGCTCCCCCCTCAGTACTTTATCAGAAGAGCACACCTGGTCAGTTAGCTCCCCCCTCAGTACTTTACCAGAGGAGCACACCTGGTCAGTTAGCTCCCCCCTCAGTACTTTACCAGAAGAGCACACCTGGTCAGTTAGCTCCCCCCCAGTACTTTACCAGAAGAGCACACCTGGTCAGTTAGCTCCCCCCCAGTACTTTACCAGAGGAGCACACTTGGTCAGTCAGCTCCCCCCCAGTACTTTACCAGAAGAGCACACCTGGTCAGTTAGTTCCCCCCCCCCCCCAGTACTTTACCAGAAGAGCACACCTGGTCAGTTAGCTCCCCCCAGTACTTTACCAGAAGAGCACACCTGGTCAGTTAGCTCCCCCCCCCCAGTACTTTACCAGAGGAGCACACCTGGTCAGTTAGCTCCCCCCTCAGTACTTTACCAGAAGAGCACACCTGGTCAGTTAGCTCCCCCCCCCCAGTACTTTACCAGAAGAGCACACCTGGTCAGTTAGCTCCCCCCTCAGTACTTTACGAGAAGAGCACACCTGGTCAGTTAGCTCCCCCCCCCCAGTACTTTACCAGAAGAGCACACCTGGTCAGTTAGCTCCCCCCAGTACTTTACCAGAGGAGCACACTTGGTCAGTCAGCTCCCCCCCAGTACTTTACCAGAAGAGCACACCTGGTCAGTTAGTTCCCCCCCCCCCCCGTACTTTACCAGAAGAGCACACCTGGTCAGTTAGCTCCCCCAGTACTTTACCAGAAGAGCACACCTGGTCAGTTAGCTCCCCCCCAGTACTTTACCAGAGGAGCACACCTGGTCAGTTAGCTCCCCCCTCAGTACTTTACCAGAAGAGCACACCTGGTCAGTTAGCTCCCCCCCCCAGTACTTTACCAGAGGAGCACACTTGGTCAGTTAGTTCCACCGGAAGTAGCATTGTCTTCTAACAGGACCAGCTGGGTCTTGTAGTTCTTCTGCTACCAGTAGCTACAAGTATTTTACCAGGAGGGAATATTAGGTTCCATCAGAGGTAATGCCTCCTGCCAAAAGAACTGGCTGGGTCTTGTAGTCCCCCTGCTGCAAGGGGCCCACAGTACATTACCAGGAGAGCATATTGGATTATTTAGGTCTACCATGGGTAGTGTTCTCTTATAACAGGACCTTCTGGGTCTTGTAGTTCTACTGCTGGTGACCCCAAGTACTTTACCATCAGGGAAGACTAGGTCATGTTCCACCATGGGTAATGCCTCCTATCAACAGGGCTTGATGGTTCTTCTAGTTCTCCTGCTGCAGGTAGCCCCCAGTAATTTACCAGCAAAGCATACTGGGTCATTTAGGTCCACCACAGGTAGT
>NW_028320637.1:335000-350088 GCF_062004578.1 Staurois parvus
ATGCACATATCAACGATGGGGCACTCTTCCATCCACTGACACCAACGATGGGGCACTATTAAATCCACTGACACCAACGATGGGGCACTATTCCTCCCACTGACACCAACAATAGGGCAATATTAAATCCACTGACACCAATGATGGGGCACTATTCCTCCCACTGACGCCAACGATGGGGCACTATTCCTCCCACTGACACCAACGAAGGGGCGCTATTCCATCCACTGACACCAACGATGGGGCGCTATTCCATCCACTGACACCAACGATGGGGCGCTATTCCTCCCACTGACGCCAACGATGGGGCGCTATTCCTCCCACTGACGCCAACGATGGGGCACTATTCCTCCCACTGACACCAACGAAGGGGCGCTATTCCATCCACTGACACCAACGATGGGGCGCTATTCCATCCACTGACACCAACGATGGGGCGCTATTCCTCCCACTGACACCAACGATGGGGCGCTATTCCTCCCACTGACACCAACGATGGGGCGCTATTCCTCCCACTGACACCAACGATGGGGCGCTATTCCATCCACTGACACCAACGATGGGGCGCTATTCCATCCACTGACACCAACGATGGGGCGCTATTCCTCCCACTGACACCAACGATGGGGCGCTATTCCTCCCACTGACACCAACGATGGGGTGCTATTCCTTCCACTGACACCAACGATGGGGCGCTATTCCTCCCACTGACACCAACGATGGGGCGGTATTCCTCCCACTGACACCAATGATGGGGTGCTATTCCATCCACTGACACCAATGATGGGGCGCTATTCCATCCACTGATACCAACGATGGGGCGCTATTCCTTCCACTGACACCAACGATGGGGCGCTATTCCTCCCACTGACACCAATGATGGGGCACTATTCCTCCCACTGACACCAATGATGGGGCACTATTCCATCCTCTGGATCAGCTTCCTACTAGTGACAACGGTGGACCACACCAGAGATTTTTGTAATAAAAAAAAGCAGATTAACAAAAAAAAAACTGAAAAAAAAAAGAACTCTGACATCATCAAGTTGCAGATTACATGAGATTTTAGTGAATGAGATTTCCCTCAATGGGCTTACATACACTTTAAAAACATCTTTTACAGAAAGCCGATTATGAAAATATATTTAAATGAAAAGGCACCGAGGAAAATGTAAGGGTTGCAGGAGATGATCAGAGCCAGAGACAAAAAGGTTCACAGCCAGGAGCAATCCTTCACTGAAATACCGGAGACAGAATTCCAGATGGAGAGGATCATTTATGGCAGATAAAAAAAAAAAGTTAAAATCCATTTTATATTTTCCCCTCCACCTCATTTTCCTTTACATCCTTTAATTTAATCCCAATGATGTCATCACAGGGCAGCACAGTGGCTAAATGGTTAGCACTTCCGCCTGGCAGTACTCGGGTCGTTGGTTCAAATCCCAACCACAGCACCACCTGCCTGGAGTTTGCATGTTCTCCCTGTGCCTGCGTGGGTTTCCTCCGGGTACTTCGGTTTCCTCCCACACTCCAAAGACATGCTGGTAGGTGAATTGGCTCCTGTCTAAATCAGCCCTAGTATGTGTATGTATGAATGTAAGTTAGGGACCTTAGATTGTACACCCCTTGAGGGTTAGGGACCTCAGATTGTACACCCCTTGAGGGTTAGGGACCTTAGATTGTACACCCCTTGAGGGTTAGGGACCTCAGATTGTACACCCCTTGAGGGTTAGGGACCTTAGATTGTACACTCCTTGAGGGTTAGGGACCTTAGATTGTACACCCCTTGAGGGTTAGGGACCTTAGATTGTACGCCCCTTGAGGGTTAGGGATCTTAGATTGTACGCCCCTTGAGGGTTAGGGACCTTAGATTGTACACCCCTTGAGGGTTAGGGACCTTAGATTGTACGCCCCTTGAGGGTTAGGGACCTTAGATTGTATTCCCCTTGAGGGTTAGGGACCTTAGATTGTACACCCCTTGAGGGTTAGGGACTGATGTGAATGTACAATATATATGTAAAGTGCTGCATAAATTGACGGCGCTATATAAGTACCTGAAATAAATAATCACTGGGTCTCTGTGATTTTCTGTACAATGCAGGCTGATCATTGCTAGTGGGAGGGGCCTGTGCATAGCTTCCTTAAAACATCACAGCCCCCTACCTTAGTACTCATCTCAAGAGTCCTCAACCTCACTGCAAGCAGTAGGAGGAGCTATGCAAAGACTTTATTGCTTTTGCCAGCCTCTCTACTTGACCACTGACCCAAGTGATGGGGAATCCAACATGTTACAGTTGTCACCAGTACAGGAAGTGAGAAGAAACCTTTACAGTTGTCACCAGGAGGTCTGGCACAGGGGTAGGCAACTTGAGAGGTGCAGGACTACAAGTTCCATCATGTCTCTGCAAGTCATAGCTGTAACTGTCAGTTTTGTAATCTTTGCAATGCCTCATGGGAAATGTAGTTCCACAACAGCTAGAGAGCCACAGGCAGGGGCGGACTGACAACTCATGGGGCCCCCGGGAAATAGGGGATCATGGGGCTCCTGTGTCCTTGCCCAAACTCAAAAACGCCTATGAAGAAGGTACCAGGGGCATCTCATGGGGCCCCCTACTGACCCCGGGCCCTCGGGAAGTGCCTGAGTTCCCAAATGGTCAGTCCGCCCCTGGCCACAGGTTGCCTACCCCTGGGACTCTGGCACAATGAAGTTCTATAATGGCCTCAGTGTTGTACTTGCGGCTGCACACAGCCCTCATTAACCCCGCAGTGACCCCCCATATCAAAGAAATTAGTGACACCGCAGCACCGCCGTCGCCGAGCGAGTCAGCGATTTCCCGGCAGCTTAATTACTCGCAGATCCCTTCCCAGCAGCCGCATCACAAACACTGAGCAATCTGCGAAAAGCTGATCTGGTTTGAAATCGCATATAAGACAACAGATCGCCGCGGGTTCAGGCGCAACTTCCGCCGCTCCACCCCAAAATCAAAACTGAATTCTGCCCGGAGCTCGGTGGCGGCGGTGCTGCGGTGTCATTTCTTGGTGGTCACTGCGGGGTTAATGGGGGCTGTGTGCAGCTGCAACTACAACACTGAGGCCATAGTACTTCATTGTGCCAGACCAACACTTCTTCTATACCCTGGTGACAACTATAAAGGTTTCTCCTCACTTCCTGTACTGGTGACAACTATAAAGGTTTCTCCTCACTTCCTGTACTGGTGACAACTATAAAGGTTTCTCCTCACTTCCTGTACTGGTGACAACTGTAACATGTTGGATTCCCCATCACTTGGTTCAATGGTCAAATAGAGAAGCTGGGCTCACACCTGAGCATAACGGGAGCTTGCATCTCCGCTCGCCACGCAGTTTGCGACATTCACATGAATGGGCTACCCCCTTCCGCCAAACGCATCAAAGAAGCTCCATAACCGGCTTCGGAGAGGAGCGTGGTTGCGTAGATGTGTGCAGTTCGTTTTGGTCCGAAACTTGGACAAAATTTTCGGGATTTGGAGATTCGGATGTATCTGAATTTCCAAATAACAATAGTAATGAATTTAAATGAATGCAAAATAATGACAGGAAATTTCACCTGAAATTTCACCTGAAATGCAAATTCCCAAACAAAATCGAATTTGAAAACGAATTGGAAATATAAACATATTGCTGATGTCCTTCAAAGACTGCGTATTAATGTATGAATATGGCTGTCTTCCAAAATTCGAAAACACTAGAATAGAATAAAACAGAATAGAGCAAAAAGAATAAAATAGAATATAGTTTTCCGAAATTCAAACTTCGAAAAGAAGAGAATAGAATAAAATAGAATAGAATATAAAAGAATCAACTAGAAAAAATATAGCCATCTTCCGAAAGTTAAAAAGAACAGAATAGAACAGAATAAAAAAGAAATGAATAGAGTAAAATGGAACTGAATAGAATATAAAGGAACAGAATAGAAAGAATATAGATGTCTTCTGAAATTCAAATTTCCAAAAGAATACAATAAAACAGAATAAGAAAAGAAAAGAATAGAGTAAAATAGAACAGAATAGAATAAAATGAAATAGAATATAAAGAATAGAATAAAAGAGAACAGAATAGAAAGAATATAGACATCTTCCGAAATCTGAATTTCCTAAAGAATGTAATAAAACAATAGTAGAATAGAATAAAAAAAAAAAAAAAAAAAGAGTGTAAAATAGAACAGAACAGAATAAAATAAAATTAAACAGCATAGAAAAGAAAAGAAAGGAATAGAATAGAAAGAATATAGATGTCTACTGAAATTTGAATTTCCAAAAGAATAAAACAGAATATAATAAAAAAGAAAAGAATAGAGTAAAATAGAACAGAATACAATAAAATGAAATATAATAAAAAAAGAATGGGATAAAAGTGAACAGAATAGAAAATAAAAGGAATAGAATAGAAAGAATACAGACGTCTTCCAAAATTCGAATTTCCAAAAGAATAGAATAAAACAGAATAGACTACAATGAAAAAAAAAGAAAATATAGAGTGAAATAGAACAGAATAGAATAAAATTAAATAGAATAGAAAATAAAGGAATAGAATAGAAAGAATACAAATGTCTTCTGAAATTCGAATTTCCAAAAGAATACAATAAAATGGAATAAAAAAAAGAAAAGAGTAAAATAAAACAGAAAAGAATAAAAAAAGAATAGAATAAAAGAGAACATAATAGAAAGAATATAGATATCTTCAGAAATTGGAATTTCCTAAAGAATACAATAAAACAAAAGAAAAGAATAGAATAAGAAAGAAGAGTGTAAAATTAAACAGAATAGAATAAAATGAAATAGAAAATAATAGAACAAAAGAACAGACTAGAATAGAAAATAAATGAATAGAATAGAAAGAATCTAGATGTCTTCTGAAATTCGAATTTCCAAAAGAACACAATAAAACAGATTAGACTAGAATAAAAAAGAAAAGAAAACAGAATGAAATAGAACAGAATAGAATAAAATAAAATAGAAAATAATAGAATAATTCTCTGTGCTGTGTCATGTGACTTTGTTATTAAGGGGGGGGGGGGTCTGCATGAAGGTCAGTAGGGCAGGCCTGGCTCTGGCTGCACTGTGATCGCTCAGACCTCCTCGCTCCGCGGGGGTGGGGCCTTCCTCTAGCTGCACTGTGTCACGTGACTTTGCTATTACATGGGTCTTCATGAAGGTCAGTAGGACAGATCCAGGGTCGGCACACCATGCAGCGGCCATTTCGGGGGCTCCTACCATCCCTGCAGCAAAAAGGGGTGGGGCCGGGCCCAAACTGGGGGCGGGGCCTGGCTCGCTATGTGCTGAGTCATGTGACTTTCCTTTTACAGGGGTCTGTGTGAAGGATGTCAGGACAGTTCCCGGGTCGGCACACCATGCTGCGGCCATTATCGGGGAATCCCATCATCCCTGCTGATTGCACAAGGTGACTGAAGGGTGTGTGAACACCCCCCGGGGGGGCCCAGGGCCCGATTCCCACGGCACCAACTATACTTTGCTGTAGATATGCGCTTTGTGTAGTAAATGAAATCTGCGATCGATCTGTACAATTTATGGCCGCCCTCGACAGGAAACACAATACGGGAGTGCGGAACGGGTCACCGCCCCCCACACACCACAACCACATTGGCAGATTTCCACCAAGAGAAGGTGGCTGAGATCTAAGGAGAGGTAAAACTACAGACACAAAATATATTCCTTGCTGCGCCCCCCGGATACAAGTCTCCCCCCCCCGGACACAACAAGTCTCCCCCCCCGGACACAACAAGTCTCCCCCTCCCGGACACAACAAGTCTCCCCCCCCCGGACACAACAAGTCTCCCCCCCCGGACACAAGTCTTCCCCCCCCCCCTGGACACAAGTCTCTCCCCCCCTCGACACAAGTCTTCCCCCCCCCCTGGACACAAGTCTCTCCCCCCCTCGACACAAGTCTTCCTCCTCCCCGGACACAAGTCTTCCTCCCCCCCCGGACACAAGTCTCTCCCCCCTCGGACACAAGTCTTCCCGCCCCCCCGGACACAAGTCTCTCCCCCCTCGGACACAAGTCTCCCCCCCCCCGGACGCAAGTCTTCCCCCCCCCCCGGACGCAAGTCTTCCCGCCCCCCCGGACACAAGTCTTCCCGCCCCCCCGGACACAAGTCTTCCCGCCCCCCCGGACACAAGTCTTCTCCTCCCCCCCTGGACACAAGTCTTCCTCCCCCCCGGACACAAGTCTTCCCCCCCCCCCGGACACAAGTCTTCCCCCCCCCCCGGACACAAGTCTTCCCCCCCCCCGGACATGTTCCCGTGTTGTCATGTTACAACCAGAACCGTCAATGTATTTTATTGGGATTTGATGTGACAGACCAGGGGTCTCCAAACTGCGGCCCCCGGGCTGGGTGTGGCTTGCCTTTACCTGGCCCTTGGGGCACTCCACTGATATAGGGCACTATCCCCCCCACTGACACCAACAATGGAGCACTATTCCTCCCACTGACACCAATGATGGGGCATTATTCCTCCACTGACACCAACGATGGGGCATTATTCCTCCACTGACACCAACGATGGAACACTATTCTTACCACTGACACCAATGATGGGGCACTATTCCTCCCACTGACACCAATGATGGGGCACTATTCCTCCCACTGATACCAATGATGGGGCACTATTCCTCCCACTGACACCAATGATGGGGCACTATTCCTCCCACTGACACCAATGATGGGGCACTATTCCTCCCACTGATACCAATGATGGGGCACTATTCCTCCCACTGACACCAATGATGGGGCACTATTCCTCCCACTGACACCAATGATGGGGCACTATTCCTCCCACTGACACCAATGATGGGGCACTATTCCTCCCACTGACACCAATGATGGGGCACTATTCCTCCCACTGACACCAATGGTGGGGCACTATTCCTCCCACTGACACCAATGATGGGGCACTATTCCTCCCACTGACACCAATGATGGGGCACTATTCCTCCCACTGATACCAATGATGGGGCACTATTCCTCCCACTGACACCAACGATGGGGCACTATTCCTTCCACTGATACCAACGATGGGGCACTATTCCTCCCACTGACACCAACGATGGGGCATTATTCCTCCACTGACACCAATGATGGGGCACTATTCCTTCCACTGACACCAACGATGGGGCACTATTCCTCCCACTGACACCAACGATGGGGCACTATTCCTCCCACTGACACCAACGATGGGGCACTATTCCTCCCACTGACACCAATGATGGGGCACTATTCCTTCCACTGACACCAATGATGGGGCACTATTCCTCCCACTGACACCAACGATGGGGCACTATTCCTCCCACTGACACCAATGATGGGGCACTATTCCTTCCACTGACACCAACGATGGGGCACTATTCCTCCCACTGACACCAACGATGGGGCACTATTCCTCCCACTGACACCAATGATGGGGCACTATTCCTCCCACTGACACCAATGATGGGGCACTATTCCTCCCACTGACACCAATGATGGGACACTATTCCTCCCACTGACACCAATGATGGGGCACTATTCCTCCCACTGACACCAATGATGGGACACTATTCCTCCCACTGACACCAATGATGGGGCACTATTCCTCCCACTGACATCAATGATGGGACACTATTCCTCCCACTGACACCAATGATGGAGCATTATATATATACATTTTGTTACCTCCATTTAGTAAACCAAGCCCATGGCATTTTCTATTCCCACTGGTCACAGTCCGGCCCCCCGGGTCTCTTTTAAATAATAGAAAAGTGATGTCAGATAAAAAACAAAAACAACCCCCCCCCTCGATGTTTTTCTGCTGTCACTTTTCTTTGTTTCTAATCTTCCAGCCTAAAATGATTCTATTAAACATGAATGCAAAAAAAAAAAAAACCCACAAAAACAGCTTGACAGAAAAAAAAATGAATGACAGATCTTTAAACAAAGAAACAAACAAAAAAAAAAAAATGGTACGGTTGTGGCGGATTGGTCAGGAATTCATTCATGGAGGCCGGTGCGAATACTTAATAAAGGCCAAAAGCGAATCCACTGAACTGGTCGCCAGGATGGCGGAAGGAAAATCGATGCGCGTGAACGCAGGGAGAGCTTCCCGTGTCTTTCGGGAGCTGAAACCGCAACCCCGGTGCTGCACAGTCATGGTGCTAACCCCTTAACCCCTCCCCCACCACGCTTCCTTCAGCTGTAGCTTTTAGCGATGGATGCCTGGTAAAAGCGGCGTCGGTTGAAAAGCCGCAGAGCCTCCCGCGGGCCTAATCTGGGGCGTTCTGCGTCGCTTGGCGCTACCTGAGCCTTCAAAAAAGGCCCACCTGGCTCTACAGCATCCTTCGTCCGACTCCGGCTACCCAACGCCGAGGCCGCAGCAGCCTCCAGCGTGGTATCCATGGTGATGGGAGGAAGATGGTGGGGGGTTGGGGGGGGGAGTCGGCGAGCTGCGTGCTCGGATGAGAGTGAAAAGGGAACAAAGAGCTGATCCGTTCTACATTAAAAATGGAGTCATCATGGAAGAGGGGTGGGGGGCGGAGGGGGCGCAGCTGCAGGTAGCGCACTGAAAGACAAATGGAGGCGGTAAGGAGAGAGCGAAGGTGTCGGTGGGAGGTAATAACAGATCTCATGGAGGAAGGTGGGAGCAAGGACGGGATGAATGAGCGGTGGGAGTGAGGATGTACGGCTTAACCCCTGATGGGTTCTCCGGCGCCTTGCATGAGGAGCGAGGACAATCCTGATGCTGCATCCTTCACATTTCAACGCAGGATTGCCAAACCAAGACACACCATTCAAATAGTGGGCCAATAGGGGTGGGGGGCCAATCCCCCCAAAACCGATACTTCAGGTGGGCCAAGTCACCTGCTGGGACTCCAGGAGAGGAGATCTCTGCCACAGCTCTCGGTCCTCCTCCCGCCCACCTAGGGGCTTTGGGGTGTTCCAGCGAATGGTGAGGGTGTCACAATGTAACACATGACATCAAGGTGACGTCACATTGTATAATGTATGGTATCAAGGTGATGTCAGATTGTAACACACATCATCACCACCTCACCCCCTCAGTCTCCGCCCGAATCACACACCTACTGAGCGACATATCAGACTGGATGTCGCTCCACTTCCTTAAACTGAACCTCTCCAAAACCGAGTTTCTTGTCTTCCCCCCAGCCCGGACCCCACCCCCCATTGACTTCTCCATCACATCCAACAACGCCACCATCAAACCCGCCCCGCAGGCCAGAGTACTTGGTGTCATTCTGGACTCCAACCTATCCTTCCAGCCCCAAGTCCAATCTTTAACAAACTCGTGCAGACTCCACCTCTGCAACATGCAGACTCCACCTCCGCAACATTGCCAAAATCCGCACGTTCCTAACCCCAGAAACCACTAAACAGCTCATCCACTCCCTCATCATATCACGACTCGACTACTGCAACTCCCTCCTCACTGGCCTGCCTCGCCGCTGGCTATCCCCGCTTCAGTCCATCCTGAATACGGCTGCCAGACTCATTCACCTTTCCAACCGCTCCATCTCCGCCACCCCCCTCTGCCAATCCCTCCACTGGCCTCCACTCAGTGTCCTCCACCCCCCTCTGCCAATCCCTCCACTGGCCTCCACTCAGTGTCCTCCACCCCCCTCTGCCAATCCCTCCACTGGCCTCCAATCAGTGTCCTCCACCCCCCTCTGCCAATCCCTCCACTGGCTTCCGATTGCCCAACGGATCAAATTCAAAATCCTAACGCTGACGTACAAAGCTGTCCACCATACTGCCCCGAACTACATCACCGACCTAATATCCAAGTACCACCCAACACGCACACTCCGCTCCTCACAAGACCTCCTTCTCTCTAGTTCCCTGGTCTCCTCCTCCCATGCCCGCCTCCAGGACTTCTCCAGGGTGTCACCCATCCTCTGGAACTCCCTGCCCCAACCCATCAGATTATCACCTACTCTCCTCTCCTTTAGACGCACCCTGAAAACCCATCTCTTCAGGGAAGCCTACCCCACCCCCTGCTAACTTGCCGACCTCCTCCACTCTTCCTACCACTCCATCCCCCACAGCTATCTCCTCCTGTGCCACCATCCCCTCCCTCCTAGATTGTAAGCTGGAAAGAGCAGGGCCCTCGATCCCCTCATGTTTTGCATTGTATTGGTATTGTTGTGTCACATGTTCTGTCCCCCTTTGTAATGTACAGCGCTGAGCCAACTATTGGCGCTTTATAAATACTGTATAATAATAATAGTATAACACATGGCATCAAGTTGACGTCACATTGTAACACGGCATCAAATTGTAATGCATGACATCAAGGTGACGTCACATTGCATCACATGACATCAATGCATCACATGACATCAAGGTGACGTCACACTGTATCACATGACATCAAGTTGGGGCAACATTGTAAAACGTCATCAAGTTGACCTCACAATACATCACATGACATCAAGATGACATCACAATGTAACATATGACACCAAGATGATGTCACACTGTATCATATGGCATCAAGTTGATTGCCATAAGAAGATTGCCAAGACCCTGAAACTGAGCTGCAGCACGGTGGCCAAGACCATACAGCGGTGTAACAGGACAGGTTCCACTCAGAACAGGCCTCGCCATGGTCCACCACAGTAGTTGAGTGCACGTGTTCAGCGTCATATCCAGAGGTTGTCTTTGGGAAATAGACGTTTGAGTGCTGCCAGCATTGCTGCAGAGGGTGAAGGGGTGGGGGGTCAGCCTGTCAGTGGTGCCAGCATTGCTGCAGAGGGTGAAGGGGTGGGGTCAGCCTGTCAGTGGTGCCAGCATTGCTGCAGAGGGTGAAGGGGTGGAGGGGTCAGCCTGTCGGTGGTGCCAGCAATGCTGCAGAGGGTGAAGGGGTGGGGGGTCAGCCTGTCAGTGGTGCCAGCATTGATGCAGAGGGTGAAGGGGTGGGGGGTCAGCCTGTCAGTGGTGCCAGCATTGCTGCAGAGGGTGAAGGGGTGGGGGGTCAGCCTGTCAGTGCTCAGACCATACGCCGCACACTGCATCAAATTGGTCTGCATGGCTGTCATCCCAGAAGGAAGCCTCTTCTAAAGATGATGCACAAGAAAGCCGCAAACAGTTTGCTGAAGACAAGCAGACTAAGGACATGGAGTACTGGAACCGTCTCCTGTGGTCTGATGACACCAACATCAACTGATCAGATGGTGTCAGGCGTGTGTGGCGGCAACCAGATGAGGAGTACAAAGACAAGTGTGTCTTGCCTACAGTCAAGCATGGTGGTGGGAGTGTCATGGTCTGGGGCCCCATGGTGGTGGGAGTGTCATGGTCTGGGGCCCCATGGTGGTGGGAGTGTCATGGTCTGGGGCTGCATGAGTGCTGCCGGCACTGGGGGGGCTACAGATCATTGAGGGAACCATGAATGCCAACATGTACTGTGACATACTGAAGCAGAGCATGATCCCCTCCCTTCAGAGACTGGGCCGCAGGGCCGTATTCCAACATAACGACCCCAAACACACCTCCAAGACCACCCCTGCCTTGGTAAAGAAGCTGAGGGGGAAGGTGATGGACTGGCCAAGCATGTCTCCAGACCTAAACCCTATTGAACCTCTGTGGGGCATCCTCAAATGGAAGGTGGAGGAGCGCAAGGTCTCTAACATCCACCAGCTCTGTGATGTCATCATGGAGGAGAGGAAGAGGACTCCAGTGGCAACCTGTGAAGCTCTGGTGACCTCCATGCCCAAGAGGGTTAAGGCAGTGCTGGAAAATAATGGCGGCCACACAAAATATTGACACTTTGGGCCCAATTTGGACCTTGTCACTTAGGGGTGGAGTCACTTATGTTTCCAGCGGTTTAGACATTAATGGCGGAGTGTTGAGTTATTTTGAGGGGACAGCAAATTTCCATGTTATACAAGCTGTACACTGACTACGTCACATTGTAGCAAAGTGTCATTTCTTCAGTGTTGTCACATGAAAAGAGAGAATCAAATATTTATAAACATGTGAGGGGGGGGGGGGGGACTCACTTCTGGGAGACATTGTATGTACAGTGAGGATTGAAAGTTTGGGCACCCCAGCTAAAAATTTGTATTAATGTGCATAAAGAAGCCAAGGAAAGATGGAAAAATCTCCAAAAGGCATCAAATTACAGATTAGACATTCTTATAATATGTCAACAAAAGTTAGATTTTATTTCCATCATTTACACTTTCAAAATAACAGAAAACAAAAAAATGGCATATATACTGTATATATAAATATGTGTGTGTGTATATATGTATATAATATATATAATAGTCACATGACCACTATGATTGGCTGTCACAGTGGTCCCATGATTAGTAATGATCAGTTCCCGCTGGCTTCCAGACACCAGCAGTTGCCTCCACAAGCTCGGTCACTGTGCTCAAATATTTACAAACAAGGGGTGGACTCACTTCTGGGAGATACTGTATATATATATATATATATATATGGGGGGGAGGGGTGGACTCACTTCTGGGAGATGCTGTACACACACACAAACATATATTTTTTTTACCCTCCCTCAGAAGTAAGCCTGTGCTGTTATACCATATTACACTTTGCTGAACCTATTGATGGTTCTTACAATACAGTACATGTAACCCGATCAAATCTTGTATACCCTTTAACATGTCATTTAAAATCTGCAGGTTTCAGTAAAATTTTCCCTGGTGATTTCTGCCATGGAGGTCCTTGTCCAGGCACTTCTTGTTACAGCGTGACAACACTCTGTCCCCATCTCCCAATATGCTCCTGTGTTGTCACCCTGTCATGCAGGTTTCCGATGGAGACTTCAAGTGGCCATTTCAATACACAGGCATGATCTACTGATGTCACCATGAAGGGGCTGTAAAGAGGCTGCAAGAGATCAGCAGCACTGAGCTGCAACAAAGGATTAAATAAAGTTTTAAAAAGTCTATTTTTAAATGTCAGTTGTGAGGGTTCACCTCTATCCGTGATATCAATGGCATGTTGTAATACTTTATAATCATTTTTATGATATTATTTAACACAAATAATTTGTAATGATAATTCAATCATTAATAAAGTATTCGGAATCTGAGAAAATCTAAACTCTGCGCTTGGAAACGCGCGTTTGGCGTTCTCGGCGTGCAGCTCGCTCGCGGATCGTCAATGTCACGCACGCTATTTGTAAACACCTTCTGTGGAGAAGGTCAGCTCCGTCCGCCAACCAAGAGGGTGATGTAATGTGCTGAGCGGGCGATCTCCATGGCTGACGTCCCCTCGCCCGGTCGCCTCTGGGAATTACCGCCCTCCGCCGCAGAGTGAAGTCAGCCTCCGCTTCCCACGAGGTGTGACGCCGCTTCTCCCATCTTCCCGATGATGTCGGAAATTGCAGGAAGGAACGTCACCGGCCGACAGAAGGGCCAGGAAAAAACAGCGGATGGAGCAGCGGGCGAGGAAACAGAAATGAGATTTGTCTGCGTTTTTCAATCACCATGGTGGAAAATCCATCTCCAGCGGCACATTCCGAGGCCCGGAGCCCTTTTCAACGCCAATAAAATTCCCTGCGATGGAGGAGTCTCTATAAAGAGGACCTGTGCTTTGTAAAGACTAGGCACCAGAATAGGTTCTCTATATAGGAGGGACCATAAGCAGCCAGTATTCCCCCTCCCACGCCATTTCCAGGAATGGGGGATGACCTTAACAACCCCCCCAACTGCTCCACCCAAAATGCAGCGCTTGCCAGCTGAGTAGTCATTGGCAGCAATTTGGGGTGGAGAAGGGAGGGGGAAGGTATGTACTAGTGGCTTATAGTCCCTCCAGTATCGTACAGATCACGTCTCACTTTATACAGGTTTCCTAACCAATCATTTTTTGTTGATCTATTGAAAAGCCCCTTAGCTGAAGATCCTGCCAGGAACGGCACATCCTGGTGGAAGCCGACAGCTCTAAGTCACTGCCTGGCAATTAGCAGCCAGGACTGTCTTAATGCGTGGGCACTGCCCAGGGGCCCCATTATAGTCTCGCATGACATCATACTTGCCAGATGTCCTGGATTTGCTGGGACAGTCACGCTTTTTACTAAGCTGTCCCATGATGGCCTGGGCAGCGTCCCAGAAGCTGTACTGTGGCCCTTCTGACTCCCCCCTGTACTGCGCCCTCCTGGCTCCCCCCTGTACTGCGCCCTCCTGGCTCCCCCCTGTACTGCGCCCTCCTGGCTCCCCTATACTGCGAACTCCTGACTCCCCCTATACTGCGCCCTCCTGACTCCCCCTGTACTGCGCCCTCCTGACTCCCCCTGTACTGCGCCCTCCTGACTCCCCCTGTACTGCGCCCTCCTGACTCCCCCTGTACTGCGCCCTCCTGACTCCCCCTGTACTGCGCCCTCATGACTCCCCCTATACTGCGCCCTCCTGACTCCCCCTGTACTGCGCCCTCCTGACTCCCCCTGTACTGCGCCCTCCTGACTCCCCCTGTACTGCGCCCTCCTGACTCCCCCTGTACTGCGCCCTCCTGACTCCCCCTGTACTGTGTCCTCCTGATTCCAGTATTGTGCCCTCCTGCCCCCCCCCCGTACTGTGCCCTCCTTGCTCCCCCTGTACTGTGCCCTCCTGACACAATACAGTGAATGAAGGGTCCGGGGAGAGAGGATATAGTGAATGCGGGGTCCGGGGAGAGCGGATACAGTGAATGCCGGGTCCGGGGAGAGCGGATACAGTGAATGCCGGGTCCGGGGAGAGCGGATACAGTGAATGCCGGGTCCGGGGAGAGCGGATACAGTGAATGCCGGGTCCGGGGAGAGCGGATACAGTGAATGCCGGGTCCGGGGAGAGCGGATACAGTGAATGCCGGGTCTGGGGAGAGCGGATACAGTGAATGCCGGGTCCGGGGAGAGCGGATACAGTGAATGCAGGGTCCGGGGAGAGCGGATACAGTGAATGCCGGGTCCGGGGAGAGCGGATACAGTGAATGCCGGGTCCGGGGAGAGCGGATACAGTGAATGCCGGGTCCGGGGAGAGCGGATACAGTGAATGCGGGGTCCGGGGAGAGCGGATACAGTGAATGCGGGGTCCGGGGAGA
>NW_028320638.1:0-26432 GCF_062004578.1 Staurois parvus
CCTTCCTTCCCTCTCTCCTTCCTTCCTTCCTTCCTTCCCTCCTTCCCTTCCTCCCTCCCTCCCTCCTTCTCTCCCTCCTTCCCTTCCTCCTTTCGTCTCTTCCCTTCCTTTCCCTCTCTCCTTCCCTTTCGTCTCTTCCCTTCCTTTCCCTTTCTTCCCTTCATTCTTTTTTTTTCCCTTCCCTTTCTCTCCTTTTTCCCTTCCTTCCTTCTTTCATTCCTTTGACCCTTCCTACCTTCTCTCCTTTGCCCCTTCCTTCATTCCTACTTTTCCTCCTCCTTTTCCTATCTTTCCTTTCATCCCTCCTTCCTTCTTTCTGTCCTTGCCTTCTCTTTCTCTCTCCCTTCCCTTCTCCCCCCTCCCATGTTTCTTTTCTCTCTGCCCCCCTCGCTGTTTTTCTCTACCTACCCTCTGCCCTTTCTTCCCCCCTCACATATCTGCCCCCCCCCCTCCACACACACCACACACACCATCCCTTCCTTCTCTTCCCTCTCACCGATTTGTCTTCCGTCTCTCTCTTCCTGTCTACAATACACAGATATAAGGATTGGATTGAACTCTGTATATTATTGAACCCGCACACCTTTGTTCATACACATCCGAGTCTTTACAATGTGAAGTCGCTGTCATGTATTTGTATTGATTTATTGATCATTAATAGGAATGATTGCCCCCCCCCCCCCCCCCCCCGCAATCTTTGAAGGGCAGATTTATCATTGTTCCCGCTTTCTCTGTTCTAACCGAATGGAATTTCTTCTGTTTTAAATAGAAATTTTATTGTTAGACCGTAGAAGAGCCATAAATCCAGAGCGGGGAATGTGAGAATACGACCAAATTCTTCCTGTGGAAATCGAAAATCCACGTCGGCCCTCCAGTCCCAGTCTGATCATTGACTTTCTTGGCCGGCTGACTCCCATTTTCCATTGCAGAACTTACATGATAACTAAGCAGAAATAAAGACACTTTGGTGGAAAATTGGCTGAAAATTTTCCACTGCTGTAAACACGGGGGATTTGTGTACAGCAGCGATCGCGGTCACGTGTGCGTCAATTATCACGCCATTTGCATCCTGTGATATATCTTTACATCTACATCCTACTTTCCATGACGGCTAAATATAGATTCACCTTCCTGGATGCCGACTCCCATCGTTTGCTTCGTTCAAATTTTATTTTATCTTTCATTTTAACCACTTCCAGTTCCGGCAAATTCTGACATTTCTCTCAGACATGTAAAAAATCAGCTGGAAAATGACTTGGAACCTCCAAACATGATTGCCTTTGTTTAACCCCTTCCAGTCCGGACGCTTCCCCCCCCCCCTTCCGGTCCGGACACTTTCCCCCCCTTCCGGTCCGGACACTTTCCCCCCCTTCCGGTCCGGACGCTTCCCCCCCTTCCGGTCCGGACACTTTCCCCCCCTTCCGGTCCGGACACTTTCCCCCCCTTCCGGTCCGGACACTTTCCCCCCCTTCCGGTCCGGACACTTTCCCCCCCTTCCGGTCCGGACACTTTCCCCCCCTTCCGGTCCGGACACTTTCCCCCCCTTCCGGTCCGGACACTTTCCCCCCCTTCCGGTCCGGACACTTTCCCCCCCTTCCGGTCCGGACACTTTCCCCCCCTTCCGGTCCGGACACTTTCCCCCCCTTCCGGTCCGGACACTTTCCCCCCCTTCCGGTCCGGACACTTTCCCCCCCCCTTCCGGTCCGGACACTTTCCCCCCCCCCTTCCGGTCCGGACACTTTCCCCCCCCCCTTCCGGTCCGGACACTTTCCCCCCCCCCTTCCGGTCCGGACACTTTCCCCCCCCCCCTTCCGGTCCGGACACTTCCCCCCCCCCTTCCGGTCCAGACACTTTCCCCCCCCCCCCTTCCGGTCCGGACACTTTCCCCCCCCCCCCTTCCGGTCCGGACACTTCCCCCCCCCCCTTCCGGTCCGGACACTTTCCCCCCCCCCTTCCGGTCCGGACACTTTCCCCCCCCCCCTTCCGGTCCGGACACTTTCCCCCCCCCCCCTTCCGGTCCGGACACTTCCCCCCCCCTTCCGGTCCGGACACTTTCCCCCCCTTCCGGACACTTTTCCCCCCCTTCCCCCCCAGGCCAATTTTCAGCTTTCAGTGCTATCAGGTTTTGAATGACAATTGCGCAGTCATGCAACACTGTACCCAAATTAATTTTTTAGTATTTTTTTGAGACAGATAAAACTTTGTTAATGGTATTTATTCACCGCTGGGATTTTTATTTTTTTTTGCTATATAAATGAAAAAGTCCAAAAATTTTGAAAAAAAGTGTTTTTCTTATAAAATTTTGCAAATAAATATTTTTCATCATAAATCTTGGCCAAAATGTATTCCGTTATCTTTTTAGTAAAAAAAAAAAACCCAAATTAGTTTATAATCAAAAATGATAATTTAAAAAAAAAAAAAATTTATTTTATTTATTTATTTATTTATTTATTTTTTTACACATACTGTCACCCTAGCAGTACAGTGTCACCATGGTGACACTGTACAACTTGTGGGGGGTGATGAAGATTTTTTTTTTTTACACTGATTGCTTTTACACCCATAAGGGATGTAAAAGCAATAATTTCTCCTTCTCTCTGGCTGCATTCTTGCAGCCATTGAGAAATACTGTGAGAGCTGTGATTGGTCACAGCTTGTCACATGGTACAAGGCTGTTCTGAATAGCCCTGTACCATGTGATCATTCACAGATTTCACACGTAGTAGGCAATGATGTCAGAAATGACATCTTGTTTACTACTGTTCATGTGATCACTGATTGGCCAATCAGTGATCACATGATCGGGACCTCGCACAGAGGTCCCATACAGCAATCGGTGTTCCACTGTGTCCGGAGGGAGCGCACACAGCTTAAAAATGCGAGCGCCGTTTATGAACGGCAACCCTCCCCTGCTCTGCCACCGTCCGGCCGTTTATATACAGCGGCCGAACGGCAAGTGGTTAAGTAGAGACCTTGGAGAATAAAATGGTTGCTTTTTACACCGAGTAAATAGATACCGAACATGTCATGCTTTAAAATTGTACCCGCAAAATGGCAACAACTACGCTACCTAAAAATTGACCCTTTAAAAGCTTTTACAGGTTACCACTTTCACAGCAGCACAAAGCCTAAATATACCATTGCCTTTCACCTCAGAGTCCTCGGTCACTCCCTCACCATGTGCAATGCAAAGCGTTGGATGCCGTGGTGTAAAGCATGCCGCCACTGGACTCTAGAGCAGTGGAGATGTGTTCTCTGGAGTGACCAATCACGCTTCTTTGGCAATCCGATGGATGTGTCAGGGTTGGGTGGTTGCCAGGAGAATGGTACTTGACTGCATTGTGTAAACTTTGGTGGAGGGGGGATTATGGTGTGGGGTTGTTTTTTAGGTGTTGGGCTTGGCCCCCTAGTTCCAGTGACAGGGACTGTTAATGCAAAATTTTGGACAATTTCATACTATCAACTTTGTGGAAGAGTTTGGGGATGGCCCCTTCCTGTTCCAACATGACTGCCCCCCAGTGCACAAAGCAAGGTCCATAAAGACATGGAGGAGCCAGTTTGGGGTGGAGGAACTTGACTGTCCTGCACAGAGTCCTGACCTCAACCCCATAGAACACCTTTGGGATGAATTAGAGCGGAGACTGCGAGCCAGGCCTCCTCCCCCGACATCAGTGCCTGACCTGACAAATGTGCTTCTGGAAGAATGGTCCAACCTTCCCATAGACACCCTCCTAAACCTTGTGGACGGCCTTCCCAGAAGAGATGAAGCTGTTATAGCTGCAAAGGGTGGGGCCAACTCAATATTGAACCCTACGGACTAAAACTGGGGGGGCCATTAAAGGTCATGTGTGTGGAAAGGGCGGGGCCAACTCAATATTGAACCCTACGGACTAAGACTGGGAGGCCATTAAAGGTCATGTGCGTGGAAAGGGCGGGGCCAACTCAATATTGAACCCTACGGACTAAGACTGGGGGGCATTAAAGGTCATGTGTGTGGAAAGGGCGGGGCCAACTCAATATTGAACCCTACGGACTAAGACTGGGAGGCCATTAAAGGTCATGTGCGTGGCAAGGGCGGGGCCAACTCAATATTGAACCCTACGGACTAAGACTGGGAGGCCATTAAAGGTCATGTGCGTGGAAAGGGCGGGGCCAACTCAATATTGAACCCTACGGACTAAGACTGGGAGGCCATTAAAGGTCATGTGCGTGGAAAGGGCGGGGCCAACTCAATATTGAACCCTACGGACTAAGACTGGGGGGCATTAAAGGTCATGTGTGTGGAAAGGGTGGGGCCAACTCAATATTGAACCCTACGGACTAAGACTGGAGGGCCATTAAAGGTCATGTGCGTGGAAAGGGCGGGGCCAACTCAATATTGAACCCTACGGACTAAGACTGGGGGGCATTAAAGGTCATGTGCGTGGAAAGGGCGGGGCCAACTCAATATTGAACCCTACGGACTAAGACTGGGAGGCCATTAAAGGTCATGTGCGTGGAAAGGGCGGGGCCAACTCAATATTGAACCCTACGGACTAAGACTGGGGGGCCATTAAAGGTCATGTGTGTGGAAAGGCCGGCCGACCAATACTTGGGGCAATATAGTGTATTCAAGTTTTCACTTTTGATGCACACTTATGTGTATATATTGTTTTATGACATCTAGTATTTAGGTGTTCGGTGGGTTCAGCTCTGGACATTTTTCACAGTAAGTGCAGAAAGATTATTTATTCCTATATGGTATTTGATTAACCCCCCTGGCGGTATTCCCGAGTGTAGCTCGGGGTAAAGTTTCAGCACCACAAGCAGTGACCCCCCCCGAGCTACACTCGGGAATACACTGCAGCGCTGCTCCGGGATCCCTCAATCACTTACCTTGTCCTGCGCTCCCGCGATGTCCCCCGTAATGTCCTCCGGCCGATGCCAGCATCTGTCTTCCGGGTTCCGTTCCTGTGACGTCGGGACGTACGGGGGACGGAACTGGCGGGAAATTTGAAAATGTCAAAAAGTGACATTCACTAAATCCACTAAAATCACATAGTATAACATTCCTGTATCAAACCATTTCACATACATTTTGTCCCGAGTGCTTTGTCCGGCGCCCTGCCTGTATTTTTACTGTTCTTTCTACCTGGAAACTGAGAAACGTCCATGGCGTCCAAAAAGCGTCCCTTTAGGTCAGACGCGGTTTTAGACCGGCTAGAGAACAGCGATAGTAAATCAGAACCACTTGCAGAATTGAGTGATAATGATTGGTGGGGGAAATTCCTCATCAGACACTGAAAACGATTCTGCGACTGAGCTCAGCGATGTGCGAACTTGGCGCTCTATTTCACATTTCAGTGTTTTGGTGATTATATTATTGAATTACATTTATTATTATTTTTTCTGATTATTTATTATATTATAATTTATGATTTCGTGTTTCAATTTTATCCTCCCCGGGATGTTTACTAGACTCTTGTTCAGACAGATTTCAGGGAGTTATTCCTAAAAATTACAGGCCGACAATAAAAAAATACATCTTTCCATGCAAAAAAATGTACCGCTTTGAGCACAGAAATCCTGACATCATCAGACCGCTAGGGGGGTTAATGGTTCCCTCCGGATCTTTATATCCTAGTTTTGTTGTTACCATTTAACGGTAAAATGTTTGGTGAATAGTCGCTGTGAGATGTGGAGGACGTTCCTTGGCCACCTTGGCTGCTGTTGGCTGTTCTTTATACATTCTTTTTAGTGTTGTTTTTGCACAAAATGTTTCCATATATTCCTGTATACCGCTAATGCCTCGTTGTCCTCCCATGTGGTCTGTGCATTCTGGACCATTATTGTCTTTGTATCCCTTTTTCGATGACGATGGTGGCCGGTGCATACTTGACGTTTATTGGTCTTCTCTATTTTCTCTTCATGTAAAAATGTATAAAATGTAAAAATAAAAACTTTTTATACTGACCTGCTCTGTGTAATCTTTTTGCACAGAGCAGCCCCAATCCTCTTCTTCTTGGGTTCCCCGCCAGAGCTCCTGGCTCCTCCTCCTCGACAAGTTCCCCCAATAGCAAGCCGCTTGCTATGGGGGCACTGGTGCATTCTCACTTCCGGGCCACGCTCCATGCATCCATAAGACACACGTCGGCTTGGACCCCCCACACTCTCCTCATTGGCTCACTGGCTGTTTTTCAGCCAATGAGGAGAGAGAGACCCAGGACAGCTGAGGCTCCCGTGTACATCGCTGAATCAAGAGGGGGCTCAGGTGAGTATTGGGGGAAGGGCTGTGGCAGCTTCCCCCCCCCCCCCACACACACACACACCACACACACTCTCTCCTCATTGGCTCGCACATTCACAATCTCTCCTCATTGGCTCGCACATTCACAATCTCTCCTCATTGGCTCGCACATTCACAATCTCTCCTCATTGGCTCGCACATTCACAATCTCTCCTCATTGGCTCGCACATTCACAATCTCTCCTCATTGGCTCACACACACAACCTCCCCTCATTGGCTCACTCAAACACACACAATCTCTCCTTATTGGCTCGCACATTCACAATCTCTCCTCATTGGCTCACACATTCACAATCTCTCCTCATTGGCTCACACATTCACAATCTCTCCTCATTGGCTCACACATTCACAATCTCTCCTCATTGGCTCACACATTCACAATCTCTCCTCATTGGCTCACACATTCACAATCTCTCCTCATTGGCTCACACATTCACAATCTCTCCTCATTGGCTCACACATTCACAATCTCTCCTCATTGGCTCACACACACTCACAATCTCTCCTCATTGGCTCACACACACTCACAATCTCTCCTCATTGGCTCTCACACACACACAACCTCCCCTCATTGGCTCTCACACACACACACACAACCTCCCCTCATTGGCTCTCACACACACACACACACACACAACCTCCCCTCATTGGCTCTCACACACACACAACCTCCCCTCATTGGCTCACTCAAACATACACAATCTCTCCTCATTGGCTCGCACATTCACAATCTCTCCTCATTGGCTCACACATTCACAATCTCTCCTCATTGGCTCACACACACACACACAATCTCTCCTCATTGGCTCACACATTCACAATGTCTCCTCATTGGCTCACACATTCACAATGTCTCCTCATTGGCTCACACATTCACAATTTTCCTCATTGGCTCACACACACGATCTCTCCTCATTGGCTCACACACACACACACGATTTCTCCTCATTGGCTCACACATTCACAATGTCTCCTCATTGGCTCACACATTCACAATGTCTCCTCATTGGCTCACACATTCACAATCTCTCCTCATTGGCTCACACATTCACAATCTCTCCTCATTGGCTCACACACACACACACGATCTCTCCTCATTGGCTCACACATTCACAATGTCTCCTCATTGGCTCACATATTCATAATCCCTCCTCATTGGCTCACATACACACACACACATGCATTAACCTCACTGATTGGAGAACTACGGCTCTGATTAGGATGGGGGTGTGACGGACCTCTGGAGGGAGACCGCTGCTTCCCCACAGAGAGTAAGGCTCCTTTTCTACAGCATGCTGGCAGGGGACAGGCTTTTCTACTCCTCCTGTGGCTGCTTTCTAAAGAAAACTAAGAGTGTCAAAATTTATAAAACGTATTAATAATAGATTAGACGTAAATGGCCCCCCGCTCTCCTACCACAGAGATTTCAGCTGAAAGCGGACAGACCCTTTAACAATGTACTTCGAGGAGCGATCGTCCTCCCCTGGCAGATGGAACGCTCAGTAGCTGTTACTTGATCGTTTTTTGGTTTTTTTTTGTTTTTCTTTGAGCTTTTCACACCTTTTTGGGTTTTTTTTGTGTGTGGATGTGATTTCTGCGGGAGGAGAAGTCACAAGGCTGGCAACGTGTTATTTATTTTCCGTTGGAAGAATCCGGACCTCAGACTGAAGAGAAGTGTGACGGCGCTACAGCTGAGTCACCCGGCAGAAGCTTTGCATCCCACCAAACATGTTAAGGAAAAGGCTTGCCAACTTTTTTTTTTTTTTAAAGGGCAACTCCACCTGGAACTGGTTTGTTTTTGTTTTTTTTTTAATGTTTTTGCAAGACAGTTTACTTTTTATATGGCTGTTACGGCAGTCCTTTTCTTTTGATTGGGCCCCAATGCAACAACCAATATTTGTCCCAGTTCTGTGCACCCTACATTGTGTATTCTGGTGTGCTTGAGCAGAGATTTATTTATTCTAGGCATTTTTATAGCACCGTCAATTTACACAGCTCTTTACATATTGTACATTCTCATTTTTCCCTGCCCCCAAGTAGCTTATACACAGTCCCTTCCCCCCAAAGGAGCTTGCACACAGTCCCTGCCTTCCCCCAAGGAGCTTACACACAGTCCCTGCCCCCCAAGGAGCTTATAACTGTCCCTGCCTTCCCCCAAGGAGCTTACACACAGTCCCTGCCCCCCAAGGAGCTTACAACTGTCCCTGCCCCCCAAGGAGCTTACAACTGTCCCTGCCCCCCAAGGAGCTTACAACTGTCCCTGCCCCCCAAGGAGCTTACAACTGTCCCTGCCCCCCAAGGAGCTTACAACTGTCCCTGCCCCCCAAGGAGCTTACACACAGTCCCTGCCTTCCCCCAAGGAGCTTACACACAGTCCCTGCCTTCCCCCAAGGAGCTTACACACAGTCCCTGCCTTCCGCCAAGGAGCTTACACACAGTCCCTGCCTTCCCCCAAGGAGCTTACACACAGTCCCTGCCTTCCCCCAAGGAGCTTACACACAGTTTCTGCCTTCCCCAAGGAGCTTACACACAGTCCCTGCCTTCCCCCAAGGAGCTTACAACTGTCCCTGCCCGCCAAGGAGCTTACAACTGTCCCTGCCCCCCCAAGGAGCTTACACACAGTCCCTTCCTTCCCCCAAGAAGCTTACACACAGTCCCTGCCTTCCCCCAAGGAGCTTACACACAGTCCCTGCCTTCCCCCAAGGAGCTTACACACAGTCCCTGCCTTCCCCCAAGGAGCTTACACACAGTCCCTGCCTTCCCCCAAGGAGCTTACACACAGTCCCTGCCTTCCCCCAAGGAGCTTACACACAGTCCCTGCCTTCCCCCAAGGAGCTTACAACTGTCCCTGCCCCCCAAGGAGCTTACAACTGTCTCTGCCCCCCAAGGAGCTTACAGCTGTCTCTGCCCCCCAAGGAGCTTACAGCTGTCTCTGTCCCTGCCCTCCAAGGAGCCTACAACTGTCCTTGCCCTCAAGGAGCTTACAACTGTCCCTGCTCCCCAAGAAGCATACACACAGTCCCTGCCTTCCCCCAAGGAGCTTACACACAGTCCCTGCCTTCCCCAAGGAGCTTACACACAGTCCCTGCCTTCCCCCAAGGAGCTTACACACAGTCCCTGCCTTCCCCCAAGGAGCTTACAACTGTCCCTGCCCGCCAAGGAGCTTACAACTGTCCCTGCCCCCCCAAGGAGCTTAAACACAGTCCCTGCCTTCCCCCAAGGAGCTTACACACAGTCCCTGCCTTCCCCCAAGGAGCTTACACACAGTCCCTGCCTTCCCCCAAGGAGCTTACACACAGTCCCTGCCTTCCCCCAAGGAGCTTACACACAGTCCCTGCCTTCCCCCAAGGAGCTTACACACAGTCCCTGCCTTCCCCCAAGGAGCTTACAACTGTCCCTGCCCCCCAAGGAGCTTACAACTGTCTCTGCCCCCCAAGGAGCTTACAGCTGTCTCTGCCCCCCAAGGAGCTTACACACAGTCCCTGCCTTCCCCCAAGGAGCTTACACACAGTCCCTGCCTTCCCCCAAGGAGCTTACACACAGTCCCTGCCTTCCCCCAAGGAGCTTACAACTGTCCCTGCCCCCCAAGGAGCTTACAACTGTCTCTGCCCCCCAAGGAGCTTACAGCTGTCTCTGTCCCTGCCCTCCAAGGAGCCTACAACTGTCCTTGCCCTCAAGGAGCTTACAACTGTCCCTGCTCCCCAAGAAGCATACACACAGTCCCTGCCTTCCCCAAGGAGCTTACACACAGTCCCTGCCTTCCCCCAAGGAGCTTACACACAGTCCCTGCCTTCCCCCAAGGAGCTTACACACAGTCCCTGCCTTCCCCCAAGGAGCTTACAACTGTCCCTGCCCCCCCAAGGAGCTTACACACAGTCCCTGCCTTCCCCCAAGGAGCTTACACACAGTCCCTGCCTTCCCCCAAGGAGCTTACACACAGTCCCTGCCTTCCCCCAAGGAGCTTACACACAGTCCCTGCCTTCCCCCAAGGAGCTTACACACAGTCCCTGCCTTCCCCAAGGAGCTTACACACAGTCCCTGCCTTCCCCCAAGGAGCTTACACACAGTCCCTGCCTTCCCCCAAGGAGCTTACACACAGTCCCTGCCTTCCCCCAAGGAGCTTACAACTGTCCCTGCCCCCCAAGGAGCTTACAACTGTCTCTGCCCCCCAAGGAGCTTACAGCTGTCTCTGCCCCCCAAGGAGCTTACAGCTGTCTCTGTCCCTGCCCTCCAAGGAGCCTACAACTGTCTTTGCCCTCAAGGAGCTTACAACTGTCCCTGCTCCCCAAGAAGCATACACAAAGTCCCTGGCCCCCCAGCTTACAACTGTCCCTGGCCCCCAAAGGAGCTTACACACAGTCCCTGCCCCCCAAGGAGCTTACACACAGTCCCTGCCCCCCAAGGAGCTTACAACTGTCCCTGCCCCCCAAGGAGCTTACAACTGTCCCTGCCCCCCAAGGAGCTTACAACTGTCCCTGCCCTCCAAGGAGCCTACAACTGTCCCTGCCCCTCAAGGAGCTTACAACTGTCCCTGCCCCCCACGGAGCTTACAGCTGTCCTTGCCCCCCACGGAGCTTACAGCTGTCCTTGCCACCCACGGAGGTTACAGCTGTCCCTGTCCCCCACGGAGCTTACAACTGTCCCTGCCCCCCCACGGAGCTTAAAACTGTCCCTTCCCCCAATTAGCTTACAGTCCCTGCCCCCCAAGGAGCTTACACACAGTCCTTGCCCCCCAAGGAGCTTAGACACAGAGGTCTCTTTAGGAGTGCCTTGGCCAAATGCCTATAAATTGCTCAAAAATTGTGTACAAGCCAGAGGTGGAACAAGTCTGCCTTTTAGTTACACAAAGCCACAGGTTTTCATTATCCACCATTATGACCTTCTAGTCGCCGGCATCCTAACAACCAATGACATCATCAGTTGATAAGGAGGATGTTGGTCATCCTGCACTCTGCACAAAGATTTTCCAGCTAATGGACCACAATCTGTGTATCAGCAGCCTGGGAGCGATTGTTACTGGGTCACACAATTACAATTGCACAATTAACCCTTCACACTGCCACCACCTCCTTTTTGTACAGAGAAAAAGGAAACTCGGCAATATCAGCAATAACACTCTGATGTTTGAATAATCTTCTGTCTACCACTGTCACCGCAGGCAGAGATATACCAAAGTTTAAAACATACAGTAGCGGTCTCCAGAGGCAGGGATTCTTAGTTTGCATTAAAGAGCTTTAGAAACCGTTCAACACTTTCAGAAAGTAAGATTTATTACTAAAAGGTCAAACGAGTGCAATAAAAATAATTACAGAAAAAGATGTAGCATATATATATATATATATATATATATATATATACATACATACACAAATGGCAACAGCACAGCAAAGCGATAACAGAAGTTTAGACGGATAAAGTACTTGCCGTCAGCCTTGGTTTTAAGCAGATCAGGTTTCAGAGCCAAATGGATGCCTTATCTCCCAAAGTTAGTTCCGATGTTAAAAGGGAGAATCTTCAACCTCAACTCAGCTTAGCTCAGCTTTTTCTAGGAACTCAGCAGGGTGTCTCCCTGAAGCAGAGAACCAATCGCCTCATTTGGGGAGGGGTGTTGGGGCGGAGACCCAAGCTAGAACCAAAAACTCTCCTAGTTGATGTTATGGTTCATAACTTATTCTCGGTGCATTTAGCAGCCTGGCCACTAGTAGAGTAATATGCAGATGCATCTGCTGAACGGTTAGATATGAAATATGACATATCTGCTTGGATGGTTAAGGAGATATTATTTTCTGTTCTCCTGTATATGCCAGCTAGGGGATGTAATATATCAGGCGATTTGTATTAGAGTGAGCCATCGGAATATGTGCTCCATGTTTATGTAAGTGTGTCCTATTTGAAGATATAAAATTATATGGAAAAGTGAGTTTTTAAATGTAAGTCTGTTTTTACGACTACCTGGAATGTCTTAGAAGCTCAGTGAGGGCTTGGTTTATGGTTTTATGATCCCTTCTCCAGCAAGAGTCTCGCAGACATAGGGGCACCAGCTAGTGGGGTTTATAGGCATGACGCCCTCCCAATGAGTTTGCTGTCTGTGATCTCTGTCGTCATCCAGACCACATGTCACTCAACAGAGAGGGAGGGGGGATATCGGAGGAATCTGATTTGGGAAAGAGAGATACAAGATGGAGGGATTTGGAGCAAAATGGATGACCGCGTCCATCTCTATGTGCATGATTGCTACACCTGCGTCCACTCCATGATTCACCATCATTACATATAGACAAGATGGCGGGGGGTGGGGGTAAAACTGCAGCTCAGTTTATCTCCGCCTTTGAGATGTTGTGGAGTCCACTAACAATTATTGGACATGTAGATCAGCGAGGTCGGTGGTATACCAATATACGTAAAAAAAAAAAAAAAAATCTGTTGTATTTTCAGTACGAGAATGAAGGAAAAGAGGAGGAGGGGAAGAAGAGATACGAAAATCAGAAACTGGAGCGTCTGGAAACGAAACAGAGAAATGGCGACACCATCATTCCCGTCATTAACCCAGGTAAGGGGAAGCGAGAGTTTTATTTTGGTCTAATCAAGTTATCATCAAATGATCATTAATACAATCAATAAAATTCATTCATTAAATCGATCAATTCATCAATAACATTTATTAAAATCATACATTCCAACTATTAAATATTAATAAATTAAGTCAATAAAACGCCAATAATACATTAAAACTATATATTGATTTTTTTTTTTTTTTAACCAAAGCGGCCTTGAGGGTTAGAGCCGATAATATTAGAAAAAGGGGTTTGTGGAAACATCGAATTCCAACTGCACAGCTTAAAAGTCTGTAGCTTTTCCCTCTTGGAATAGTTGGTGTATGAATATACATATGGCACTCTCTGCCAATCCCTCCACTGGCCTCCATTCAGTGTCCTCCACCCCTCTCTGCCAATCCCTCCACTGGCCTCCATTCAGTGTCCTCCACCCCTCTCTGCCAATCCCTCCGCTGGCCTCCATTCAGTGTCCTCCACCCCTCTCTGCCAATCCCTCCACTGGCCTCCATTCAGTGTCCTCCACCCCTCTCTGCCAATCCCTCCGCTGGCCTCCACTCAGTGTCCTCCACCCCGCTCTGCCAATCCCTCCACTCAGTGTCCCCCACCCCTCTCTGCCAATCCCTCCGCTGGCCTCCACTCAGTGTCCTCCACCCCGCTCTGCCAATCCCTCCACTCAGTGTCCTCCACCCCTCTCTGCCAATCCCTCCACTCAGTGTCCCCCACCCCTCTCTGCCAATCCCTCCACTGGCCTCCTTTCAGTGTCCTCCACCCATCTCTGCCAATCCCTCCACTGACCTCCTTTCAGTGTCCTCCACCCCTCTCTGCCAATCCCTCCACTGTCCTCCACCCCTCTCTGCCAATCCCTCCACAGGCCTCCATTCACCCAACGAATAAAATTCAAAATACTAACAACTTACAAAGCCATCCACAACTCTGCCCCCAGCTACATCACCAACCTGGTCTGAAGATATCAACCAAACTGCCCTCTTCGATCCTCCCAAGATCACCTGCTCTCTAGTTCCCGTGTCACCTCCTCCCATGCTCGCCTCCAAGACTTCTCCCAAGCTTCTCCCATCCTATGGAACTCCCTACCCCAGTTTTTCCGGCTATCTCCTAATCTATCCACCTTTAGACGATCCCTGAAAACCTTTCTCTTTAAAGAAGCCTATCCTGCTTCTACCTAGTAAACTGCCATTTATTTCCTCCATCAGCCCATCCCCCCCACAGCTATTACCTTTTGTATCACTCATCCCTTCGTGCTAGATTGTCAGCTCTAATGAGCCGGGCCCTCTGTTTCCTCTTGTACCAAATTGTAACTGTAATGTCTGCCTTCATTTTGTAAAGCGCTGCGAAAACTTTTGGCGCCATATAAATCCTGTATAATAATAACCAATAATAATAATAGTCCTTTGGAGGACCAAAAGCCGGCCCTAGGTACTGTAAAGGAACTCAGGGAGGGGTGGATTTCCAAATATTGGGTGTGACAGGAGTGACTTTGGGTGGGGGGCCCATAGAACACAGCTCACTTTGGAGAGGTGGGGAGACCCCTGTCTCAGCTCCCCATATCTCTATTATGTGTAAGTCACCCTGTGCCTGTTAGGGGTACAGGGTGATCTGTCCTAATGGGGTGGGGGTTGTTGATTTTTTAATGCCATGTGGTTGTAACCCATTGTTCTATTGTGTGTCTTGCTTGGGAGCAAACTATTATGGGATGTATGTGTTTGTGTATTGGCTTGGTGGGGGGTGTCTCCAGCAGCCCTCCCTCCTGATGGGACTGTCTGCTAGTGTGAAGTTTGAATACCTGTGTGTCTCTTGTTGCTAAGTGTAGATTTCCCCACCCTGTGTCATTATGCAGGGAGGGGGGATAAAAAGCCAGTTCGAGTTTCAAATAAAGAGTTCCATGTTCAGACAGACTGGTGTCGTCTAGTCTTGTTTGGTCGGCTGTGGTGTCTGTTGTCGGTGTTCGGATGGGGAAGCGGTAGTCCAACGGAAGTACCCAAGCGCAGTCTTGGGACAGTTCCTTTACATTGGGTTATCAATCGACCTAACCCAATCAGTAGAGTCACCATATCTTAGGCGTTCAGGAGAGGTGTTGGTAATGGATGTGTCCGGTAGGTTCTTAGTAGTCCGTTGATATATGGAATTGTGCAGGGATCCAAACAAGGACATTACAGCCACCTCTGTTGCTCTGCATTGTCCCTATTGGGCCTCAGCCAATCATCTATCAGGGTAGTCGTTTGCCGGTAGTATCAGTGGAACTTAGGAAAGACCAATTCCGCTTTTCTGATCAACATCTGAAGTGTTGTGATAGAAATTCTTACGGGGGTGGGGGGGGGTTAATTAACTTTATTGCTATCACAAGAGGGCTAATAAGTCCCATAGTGATGGCATCAGACAGGTGACAGGTCCTCTTTATGGAGACATCAGGGGTCTGTTGGACCCCCAATGTCTCCCCTGCCATCCACTGCATTAATCATGCACAGGTCATTCTTGATTAGCTGCATCTTTGCCTAGAGAAGCCGGGGAATGACAGATGTGAACCCGGAAGCAACGTAATACCCATCACTTCCGGGTTCATTAGATACAGGGGGGATGGTGTTCCCTGATCACCTCCTGCGCTCCCCGTAAGAACAAGAGAGCCTGGGAACCACCACTGGTGCCACCGGCAAGGGGCACACCTTTAAAGTCCCGTAAACGTGAATCAGGTGGCTGTAGAGCTGCCTGAATCTCTTTTACCTGAAAACCCAATGCTGGCTCTACAAATCCACACCAAGCCGGCTTTAACCGGTGGAGCACCGTCCTAGTTGGGTTGCTCGGTAAATTTAGTTTTGGCTCCTTCTGTAGCCAAGGGAGCATAGATTTAGTTTGGTCTGTCCAGGGTTTTACTGGTTGGAAGTTTGATTGCTTCCCCCTGACTCTAGAAGAATCCTCTAGAGCACGGGTGTCAAACTGGCGGCCCTCCAGCTGTTGCCAAACTACAAGTCCCATGAGGAATTGCAAGATTGACAGTTACAAGCATGACTCCCAAGGGTAGAGGTATGATGGGACTTTCGCAAGAGCTGGAGGGCCACCAGTTTGACACCCCTGCTGTAGAGCTTAGGATGGAGAATTCAAATTACCAGCCTGAATATCGATAAGGACCTAGCCAATCCCGGAGGAGGTGCGTCCATCATCAAGGCTGGGCAGCTGATAAATAGAGATGGTCTTTCTCCAGGCAGGAGACTTCTCAGTCTCAGGGGGGCTGTTGCCCCTGAGGCAGCTTAGGGATGGGTTTCTATTCTTCAGCTTCTGTCTTCCTGTACAATGGACATTAGTAGACAAAAACTGGTTCAGAAACCAATTCAACGGAACCATTTTTATGTTGTCAAGATTTTCTTATCTTTTTTTCTCTGACACTTCTGTGGATGAGATTCTGGCACCTCCGTAATGTTGTTGGATCCAAATGTAGCGCCGCGCGCGGTCTTGTTATCAGAGATGTAACGCTCAAGGAACTGAGAGGAGATGCAAAGCCAAAAAAGCCAGGAAAAACGGCTTTACAGTGATAACACTTCTGAATGGAAGTTCTGATTTTCTGCAGACACTTTTCCTCGCTCTGTGATTTTTGTGTTCGCTTTAAACTTTGAGGACCAGGCGGGGTTTTTGGGCAGTCGCACGGTGGTTGCCTAGCAACATTTCACACGGGGTAAATGATTTCCTTTGGTTTGTACGCAGACAGATAACGTGTGGAGACATCTTTGTTCTTTTCTGTTGATCTCAGAATGGAAAACGTAACTAATGAGTTTGTATATTCTGCATTCAACTTTTTTCTTTTCTTTTCTTTCTTTTTTTCTCTTCTTTTCTTTCCTTCCCTCTTTTTTTCTTCTTTTTTTTCTTTTTTCCTTTTTTTTCTTTTTTTTTCTTTTTTCTTTTCTTTTTTTTCTTTTTCTTTTCTGTTTTTTCTTTTTTCCTTTTCTGTTTTTTCTTTTTTTCCTTTCTTTTTTTCCTTTTTCTTTTTTCCTTTTCTGTTTTTTCTTTTTTTCCTTTCTTTTTTTCCTTTTCCTTTTTTCCTTTTCTGTTTTTTCTTTTTTTCCTTTTCTTTTTTTCCTTTTTTCTTTTCTTTTTTTCTTTTCTTTTTTTTCTTTTCCTTTTCGTTTCTCTTTTTTTTCTTTTCTCTTTTTTTTTCTTTTCCTTGTTTTCTTTTCTTTTTTCTTTTTTTCCTATCTTTTTCCAATTTTCCAACAAGCTCAACTCTGGACACAAACTTTCACATAACCACTTGCCCCATTCATAGGCCATTCATAACCAGCCCGCAACTCAAATAGTTAAAGTATGACCAAAGGCACAATTTTTTTTGTTTTTTCCTGTTGGTTTGTTTTTTGTTTTTTTTAGTTTTGGATAGATTGGCAAGGGATTAGCCCCCCCCCCCCCTTATTGGGCTTTTATGGCTGTCTGTGCCCCTGTTAAAGAGATTCACCCTATTTGTCCTGGTGGCCAGTATCACCGAAAGTGAAAGAAAATCACAAATTTTGGGTTGTCACCAGAACAGCAATAGAGGGGAAAGCTTCCGATGGGGACACTTCACTTTGGAGGGATTTCCTCTCACTTCATGTTTTGGCTATAGGGCAGGAAGTGAAGGGAAATCTCTACAATGGGGGACGAAAATGGCAAAAAACTTGAGGGGTTAAAGCCCTCCCTTACTCCATCCACAATTTTTTTTTTTTTTTTTAAAAGTTCCCAATTGGTCCTTTTTTTATTCTTTTTTTTTTTTCTTTTTCTTTTTCTTTTTTTAATCCAGCTCCTGGCTATTGAGTAATATTGATCCACGCAGCCAGCTGATCACTTTTTCAGTACTGTGGATGTGCCAACCCCCCCCCCCTTTCCCCTTTCCCCTTCCCCCTTCCCCTACTCTTGTGGGCACGTGCAGTTTTAAGGTTTGTCATGTTTGGTATCTATATACTCAGCAGAACCTCCCCTTTTGTGTTTTACAATAATTGGGTATAATGTTATGTTTGTGTTGCGCTAAAATTAATTTTGTGTATTTTCCCTGATATTATAGATTTGATAAACAGTCGTGCAAATATGCAACATAAAAAAAAAATTGCAACTACCGCCATTTTATTATACAAGGCCTCTGCTTTCAGAAAATATATAATACAGTTTTTAACATATGTGCAGAAATTTGCTTTGCTGTGGAAGTACACTATATTGCCAAAATATTGGGCCGCTGCCCTTTCCACACACATGACCTTTAATGGCCCCCCAGTCATAGTCCATAGGTTTCAATATTGAGTTGGCCCCGCCCTTTCCACACACATGACCTTTAATGGCCCCCCAGTCTTAGTCCGTAGGGTTCAATATTGAGTTGGCCCCGCCCTTTCCACACACATGACCTTTAATGACCCCCCAGTCTTAGTCCGTAGGGTTCAATATTGAGTTGGCCCCGCCCTTTCCACACACATGACCTTTAATGACCCCCCAGTCTTAGTCCGTAGGGGTCAATATTGAGTTGGCCCCGCCCTTTGCAGCTATAACAGCTTCAACTCTTCTGGGAAGGCCGTCCACAAGGTTTAGGAGGGTGTCTATGGGAAGGTTGGACCATTCTTCCAGAAGCACATTTGTCAGGTCAGGCACTGATGTCGGGGGAGGAGGCCTGGCTCGCAGTCTCCGCTCTAATTCATCCCAAAGGTGTTCTATGGGGTTGAGGTCAGGACTCTGTGCAGGACAGTCAAGTTCCTCCACCCCAAACTGGCTCCTCCATGTCTTTATGGACCTTGCTTTGTGCACTGGTGCACAGTCATGTTGGAACAGGAAGGGGCCATCCCCAAACTCCTCCAACAAAGTTGGGAGCATGAAATTGTCCAAAATGTCACCTTAAGAGTTCCTTTCACTGGAACTAGGGGGCCAAGCCAAACCCCTGAAAAACAACCCCACACCATAATCCCCCCTCCACCAAACTTTATACTTGGCACAATGCAGTCAGGCAAGTACCGTTCTCCGGGCAACCGCCAAACCCAGACACATCCATCGGATTGCCAAACAGAGAAGCGTGATTGGTCCCTCCAGAGAACACATCTCCTCTGCTCTAGAGTCCAGTGGCGGTGTGCTTTACACCACGGCATCCGACGCTTTGCATTGCACTTGGTGATGGAAGGCTTGGATGCAGCTGCTCGGCCATGGAAACCCATTCCATGAAGCTCTCTACGCACTGTTGTTGGGCTCATCTGAAGGCCACACCAAGTTTGGAGGTCTTTAGCTATTGACTCTGCAGACAGTTGGCGACTTCTGCGCACTGTGCGCTTCAGCATGTGCTGACCCCGCCCTGTCATGTGACGTGGCCTACCACTTGGTGGCTGAGTGGCTGTTGTTCCCAGTTGCTTCCACTTTGTTATAATCCCACTAACAGTTGAGCGTGGAATATTTAGTAGCCAGGAAATGTCACGGATGGACTTATTGCCCAGGTGGCCACCTATCACGGGACCACGCTTGGAGTCACTGAGCTCCTGAGAGCGACCCATTCTTTCACCAATGTTTGTAGAAGCAGTCTGCATGCCTAGGGGCTTGATTGTATACACCTGTGTCCATGGAGGGGATTGGAGCACCTGAATCACATGATATGGAGGGGATTGGAACACCTGAATCACATGATATGGAGGAGATTGGGACACCTGAATCACATGATATGGAGGGGATTGGGACACCTGAATCACATGATATGGAGGGGATTGGGACACCTGAATCACATGATATGGAGGGGATTGGGACACCTGAATCACATGATATGGAGGGGATTGGGACACCTGAATCACATGATATGGAGGGGATTGGGACACCTGAATCACATGATATGGAGGGGATTGGGACACCTGAATCACATGATTGGGAGGGGATTGGAACACCTGAATCACATGATTGGGAGGGGATTGGAACACCTGAATCACATGATTGGGAGGGCAGGGCCAATACTTTTAGCAATATAGTGTATATGCAAATGCATCTACTGGATGGCATCCAAAAAAAGCTTTTTTTTTTGTGTTTTTGCATTAGAATTTAGTGGCGTTTTGCCACGTTTTTCTGCATTTGCGTCTTTTAGCTTTTTTTTACCCCAAAAATGTCCAGTTTGCGGCGTTTTGCCGCGTTAGAGTGCTTTTACAACTAAAAAAACTCCTCTAGAAATTCACTAGTTCTGGGTTTTTTTCCAGCCAAAAAAACGTTGATTACAGTCGGTGTGCATGGACACATAGGATTACATAGGGCTTTCCGTGATTTACTGCGTTTTGCTGCATTTTTCAGCATTAAAGCTTTTTTACAGATAAAAAACTCCTCTAGAGACCCGCTAGTTCTGGGTTTTTTCCAGCCAAAACACATTGATTCCAGTCTGTGTGTGTAAGGACACCGAGGATAACATGCTGGGGGGTTACTGGCTTTAGAAAAGAAACATCAAAAGCCAAAAACAGCCGCTGTAAAAAAAAAAAAAAAAAAAGTGTGTATAACCATAACTCATTGACTCTGACAGGTCCACTTTAAGGGCCAGTTCACACTATAACACCGCAGTCCAGATGCCTTCTGGATGCATTTTTGACACGTTTCGATGCTTTTTTGATGCGTTTCAGTGCATTTTTCCCCTTTTTCTTTTTTGATGCGTTTCAGTGCGTTTTTTTATGCATTCCAGTTCATTTTTCCCCTCTTTTTCTTTCTGATGCATTCCAGTTAATTTTTTTCACCTTTTTTCTTTTTTGATGCGTTTCAGTGTTTTTTACGCATTCCGGTTCATTTTTCCCCTTTTTTTTCTTTTTTGATGCGTTTCAGTGCGTTTTTATTTATGCATTCCAGTTCATTTTTCCCCTCTTTTTTTTTTTTTTTGATGCATTCTTGTTAATTTTTTCACCTCTTTTTCTTTTTTGATGCGTTTCAGTGCGTTGTTTATGCATTCCAGTTCATTCTTCACCTTTTTCTTTTTTGATGCGTTTCAGTGTTTTTTACGCATTCCGATTCATTTTTCTCATTTTTATTACTGATGCTTTCCGGTTAATTTTTTTCACCTCTTTCTTTTTTGGTGCGTTCCAGTGAATTTTTGATACGTCTTGTTCCAGTACAGTTCTGTGCAGAAAAAACGCAGCCTGTTCTACTTTTATTTCTGCATCCAAAACGCACCGGTACTATTGCTGATGTGAACTATGACACTGACACCCATATCGCCAACTTTCTGTGCGTTTTGGATGCAGGAAAAAGCAACTGAAACGCATGTCGTGTGAACCGGCCCTCAAGCAGCAGATTTCCACAAATAAAAGCTCTGCAATGTGAATCGCTGGCTATACACGGAATGAACCTGTCCGCCCCGCCTGCGGGATTGTTTCTTCTCTATAAAGATGGCGGTAATCGGAACCCGCAGGCCTCTGATCTAATGTTCCAAATAAAGCGTTTTTATTACCTCGAACCTCGAGAGCGAAGTCAGAGATCTCTCTGGTAACCAGATCTCCCGTACAGCTGGCGCCAGATTTTATTGGTTTTTCAGCTCCCTGCGGGGGGGGGGGGGGGATTGACACGGAGAGGCAATCTGACAATATTGGTTACTTCTGTAGAGCGCTGTGTGCGACTCCGGCGCCTTCGCAGGTCTCGGGATCGGAAAGCGACCTTCGTATTCCGGGGACGTTATAATCGTTACAATGTCATAACGTCTCCTACACGCGGGTACATGGGGTCGTAGGGTACAAATTCCAGGCGTACCGCCACACTCGGGGTGCAAGGCCGGCCATAGTGACGAATGGCTGTGTGCGGGTTCACGCCGCTAATTGCGGGAAGCTGGGCGATCCGGGTCGCAGGCGATCTCTGTGGACAGCCATTTACTCCTGTGGGCGGCTGTGCGTCCCGGGTGCTGAAATGTGCTCACTATTTATGTGCATTTAGGCTCGGTTCACACCTCTGCAGCTTGCGTTTTGATCCGTTTCTGGGGTGCGTTTTGCGTTTTTGCACATGCGTTTTTGATGTGTGTTTTTTTTTCACCAATTTGTTGCTGGGCAGATTAAAACGCATCAAAAGCGCACTACGTGCATTTCTGCAGCATCTCCATTGAAGTCTTATCGAACCAACGTCGAAAAACGCAACGTTTTCCATTGATAAAAAAGGCCCCCGACCTGGTCCAAAAAATGCACCGGGTGAAAACGCAGTGATTGAATGTGTCCCATAGGAAATCGTGGTAAATGGACTGCTTTGTGACTGCTGTTTGTTTCTGTAAAATGCTGCGGAAAACGCATAGATGAACCTATACAGTCTCAACCCGCGTTCACACGGATGCGGTGCGGCACATCGAATGTGATTCGCATAGGAACTGCAAACCACATGCTATTTCTGTGCGGTGCAATTTGAACCGTACTCTGTTGTTGTTGCTAGAAGACCTCTGTTTGCTGGAAGGGATCTATTGTTGGGGGGGTGTCTACTGTAGCTGGCTACTGGGGGTCTGTTGTTGCTGGGAGACCTCTATTTTGTATGGCTGTCTATTGCTGGGGAGATCTATTGTTGCCAGGGGTCAAATGTTGCTGGAAGGGATCTACTGTTGGGGGGGCAGTTGACTAATGTAGCTGGCTACTGGGGGTCTGTTGTTGCTGGAAGGGATCTGCTGTTGAGTTAGGGGTCTATTGTTGCTGGGGTGAAGTCTGGGGTATGGAGTGGTGGGAGGAGAGGAGGAGATCGGCTGTTAGGTGAGGGTGGGGTAGGCTTCCCTGAAGAGATGGGTTTTCAGGGTGCGCCTGAAGGTGAGGAGGGTAGGTGATAATCTGATGGATTGGGGTAGTGAGTTCCAGAGGATGGGGGAAGTCCTGGAGTCGGGGGAGGGAGGTTGAGACCAGGGAGCTAGAAAGTAGGAGGTCTTGTGAGGAGCGACGATTGCGGCTTGGGTGGTATTTGGGTATCAGGTCGGTGAGGTAGTTTGGGGCAGAGTTATGAATGGCTTTGTACGTCAATGTTAGTAGTTTGCATTTAATGCGTTGGGCAAGCGGGAGCCAGTGGAGGGAATGACAGGGGGTGGAGCCAGTGGAGGGAATGACAGAGGGGGTGGAGCCAGTGGAGGGAATGACAAAGGGGGGTGGAGCCAGTGGAGGGAATGACAGAGGGGGGTGGAGCCAGTGGAGGGAATGACAGAGGGGGGTGGCAGAAGCGGAATGGTTGGTAAGGTGGATGAGTCTGGCTGCTGAGTTCAGGATAGACTGAAGCGGGGATAGTCTGCGGTGAGGTCGGCCGGTGAGGAGGGAGTTGCAGTAGTCCAGACGTGAGATAATAAGGGAGTGAACGAGTTGTTTAGTAGTGTCTGGGGTTAGGAACGAACATATTTTGGAGATGTTGCGGAGGAGGAGCCTGCATGACTTTGCCAACGATTGGACATGGGGTTGGAAGGACAGGTTTGAGTCTAGAGTGACACCTAGGACTTTGGCTTGCGGGGTGGGACTGATGGTGGCGTTGGTCGTGATGGAGAGGGTGGGGGGGCGCGGGCTGGGGGTTAAATCAGGAGCTCTGTTTTGGAAAGGTTCAGTTTTGGAAATGGAGCGACATCCAGTCTGATATGTTGTTCAGTAGGTGGGCGATACGGGCGGAGACTGAAGGGGTGAGGCGAGGGGTGGAGAGAGAGATTTGCGTGTCATTGGCATAGAGGTGGTAGTTGAAGCCGTGGGAGTGTATCAGTTTGCCGAGGGAGGAGGTGTAGATGGAGAAGAGAAGGGGCCCGAGGACAGAGCCTTGGGGGACCCCAACAGAGAGGGGGAGGTGGTAGCGTTATAGGCAACTCTGAAGGAGCGTTGGGATAGATAGGAGGAGAGCCAGGAGAGGGCGGAGTCTCTGATGCCGAGGGAGTGTAGTTTATTAAGAAGGAGGGGGTGGTCGACTGTGTCGAAGGCCGCGGAGAGGTCGAGGAGTAAGAGAACGGAGTAGTGGCCGTTAGCTTTGGCGGTTAGCAGGTCGTTAGTGATTTTGAGTAGGGCGGTTTCGGTGGAGTGTAGGGGATCAAGGAGGTTGTTGTCAGTGAGGTGGGCGCTTAGGCGATTGTAGACTAAGCATTCAAGGAGTTTGGGAGTAAATGGCAGCAGGGAGATGGGTCTAAGGTTGTTCAGTTCTTCTCTATTTCTTGGTTTGGCCCCAGAAACGGCATTTTTGTTGCACATTTACTGGTGTGTTTGGGGTCGTTGTCTTGTTGGAACACCCATTTCAAGGGCATTTCCTCTTCAGCATAAGGCAGCATGACCTCTTCAAGTATTCTGATGTATTCAAACTGATCCATGATCCCTGGTATGCGATAAATAGGCCCAACACCGTAGTATGAGAAACATCCCCATATCATGATGCTTGCACCACCATGCTTCACGGTGTTCACAGTGTACTGTGGCTTGAATTCAGTGTTTGGGGGTCGTCTGACAAACTGTCTCCGCCCACTAGACCCAAAAAGAACAATCTTACTTTCATCAGTCCACAAAATGTTGGACCATTTCTCTTTAGGCCGGTCAATGTGCTCTTTGGCAGATTGTAACCTCTTCAGCACACGTCTTTTTCCCAACAGTGGGACTTTGCGGGGACTTCTTGCAGATAGCTTGGCTTCACATCGGTGTCTTCTAATTGTAACAGTCCTCACAGGGAACGTCACACCTTCTTTCATCTTCCTGGAGCTGATTGTTGGCTGAGTCCGCGCCATTTTGGCTATTCTTCTATCTATTCCAATGGTAGTTTTTCGCTTTCTTCCGCGTCTTTCAGGTTTTGGTGGCCATTTTAAAGCATTTGCCATCATTTTAGCTGAGCAGCCGATCATTTTCTGCACTTCTTTATATGTTTTCCCCTCCAATCAACTTTTTAATCAAGGTACGCTGTTCTTCTGAACAATGTCTGGAACGACCCATTTTCCTCAGAATTTCAGAGAGAAATGCACTGTAACCAGCATGTCCAACATTTGCTGCCTTCCTTCCTTAAATAAGGGCAATAATTGCCACCTGTTTATCAAAGAATGAATGACCTCACTAATAGAACTCCACACGGCTATTATTGTGAACACGCCCCTTTCAATGAGTGATTCAATGACACAGAATCAGCAGCATGCATGTCATGACTGTCGGGTCTGTTGGATTTCTATGACTCTACTACACCTGCTAGGAAATTATTTGCCATGTAGAAATATCATTTCCACCAAAAACAGCGATTGATCCGGTTAGTGATGTCTGACTGCTAGTATTTTCAACACAACTGTGTATGTGTGCGTGTGTGTGTGTGTGTGTGTATATATATATTTAATTTTTTTTTCATAAGATAATCTTTATACTATTTATTGTCGATATAAAAAGCCTTTTTTTCTTTTTTTTCTTTTTTTTTTCCCTTTTTTTCCCTTTTTTTCTTTTTTTTTTTAATTGGGCTGATAACAGCCAGATCACACCAACCAACCAGAGCCCTGAGCAACCACTAAAGTCTCATTCACATCGCTGAATTCCTGTTTTCTGTGCTTCCCGTATTTCCTACCGATCGTTGCGCTATCCATGGATTCTACCATATTATCATCATCTTTTTTTTTTTTTTTTTAAACTGTTATTTAAAAATAAAAAAAACTCCATGACTGATCCAGAATTTTGATGGTTTTCATTCTAAATATCTTATTTGTTGTTGCATCAGACAGACAAAATAAAGGTGAGTGATCTGTGTCGGTGTTGTCTGATCTTTGCATGTGTGCTTGTTTGTCGACTTCAAATATCTCCACAGTAAAATCAGAAATTGCATGATTGTTCTAAAGAATAAATTCGTAATAATGAAACGTTAAATCGGTATTAAACCCCAGAAACAAAACTGTCCTGTATTGCAGCTTCCCAATCATTAGAGGTGGCAGCTGCATTTGTTTTCTTTTTTTTTTTTAGACTCTTTTTGCTTCTGGTGATCTGGCCAGTAACATCACTCCTGCATTAGAGCGCCCCCACTCTGAAGGAAGGAGCACAGGGGGCACCTTTTGGACAGCAGCGTTGTTAGTCCGGGAGTGTTAGATGGACTAGCAGATTTAGATACACTAACGAATTGAAGCCGAACTCCATCCAGTACTTTATAATCCGTTACAGTAAAAAAATTTTTTTCCTTTAGGGACGGTTCACACTATAGAAACGCAGTCCAGATGCATTCTGGATGCGTTTCCGCGTGCACGTTTTTGACACATTCCGGTGCGTTTTTGATGCATTCCAGTTCATTTTTACCAATCTCTTTTCCGTCAACTTAAATAGGGATGTATGCGGTCCCATATGGAAGAAAAATATATTTAAAAATATTCTTCCCAAATATATTGACATATCTTTGAAATACTACAATTTTGTCCATATTCAATATATATATATATATATATGCCCTGTATGTTGAAATGCGTTATTATAAAATTATATAAAAAATATTTTTTAAAATGCATTTCAAATACACTGTGTCTTTAAAAATACAAATCTACATTTTTGGAATGCATTTACAAATATATGTAAAATATATGTATAAAAATTACTTTTTTTATGTTTTAAAAAATCTTTAGAATATAATTAAAGAAAATATATTTTTAAAAATATTCTTCCCAACTATATTGACATAAATTCTAAATACTGCAATGTTGGCCATATTCAATATAT